>NC_042616.1:533884193-534184193 GCF_901001135.1 Rhinatrema bivittatum | reverse complement strand
TTGTTTGAAGATATTCACAAAATTGTTATGAAATGGAAGATAAGATTGCTATTAAAATCTGCTGGATGTTGATTGGGTCATCACAGCTGCTATGTCATCCAGAATCATGGAAATCCTGGATTCTTTGTAAGGTTAACTGTTCTGGAAACTGTTAATCAAACTCACACATGAAGGGGTGATACTGGACCTAGTGCTTCCAAATTGTAATCCCAATCAAAGAAGTTCAGAGGTAAAGACAAAAACCTCCAAAAGACATAATTTCCAATAGCTCTAAACCTATTTCTACTTAATCACAAATCAGAGGACCAATAAAGCTGACAAATTATACAGTTCATATTTCAATGAGATCATCTGCTTTAAGGGGACACTATAGTATCATTGCCCTGTACTGGAACACTACACAAACTTTCTGTTACAGCATTGAATTTATAAACTATAAATGGCTAAACATCATGGAAACATTGAAATTGAAATAAACCAGTCAACTAAGGTGATGTAGTAAACACCATGCCCAAAACAGCAACATTGGTGGATTGTTTCTGAAAAGCTCTTGAAATCCTGAATAGACTCCCTTCTTTAACAACTTAGGGGGTATAACCCTTTCCTTGGTGATTTGGAGGGGAGGGGGTTGTCATCCAGTATAGTGCATAGTGGGTGAAAGCACTGAAAAGTAAGAATGACCAGTCTTCTCTGGGGCAGTTAATGCAGTTTAATCAAGACCCTGGAATAACTTCAGACACTCAAAGAGTGTGGTCACAAAGCAAGTGTGATGTTTATTTACAAGTTGCTTTCCAGGAAAAATTGATTGGACTTACTTTACAGAATGTCACAATGAACTTTTGAGTTCAAATTCACAGGTCCAACTTCAAAGTTTAGATTTAACCTACTTTCCAATAGCAGATCTTACACTCATGATAAAAAAAACTTAATAGGTTGATATTCAAAAGATTTTGTCTTGGTAACTTTTTTGATCTACCTGGACAAAACCTGAGATTTGAAAAATTTCCCCAGCTAAATGTTGCCTAGGACAAACTTTAACCAGATAAAAAGAGACAGTGATAGAGGTGTTCTGGAGAGGGGGGGAGGGGGGTTGGGCAAGTTTTATCCGGTGAACAATGATATTTAACACTAACTTGCTAACTTTAGCTGGGTTTTTCCTGAGATTTCTGGGTATAAAATGGCGGGGCTGGCAACTATCAATGTCTGATGCTGTGATGGAGCAGAGCAGCACGTCATCGTGAAAAAAGTCAAGGTGAGAGCCATTTTCTCTTTTTTGTCTTTCCATAAATTACTTTCAAGAGCCTAAGTGAGTTGGACTATTCATTTTTAATATAAGGAAGAAAAAGAAAGATGTAAAATATTTTTCAATCAGGAATTAGCTGAGGAAATACATGTCCATGCTGAATAGGGCGTTTTAGACAGCATTAAGAGGAATTAATGAAATATGAAGCCATTATCAGCATAAGCAAGCATCCTTTGAATCACTGTGAAGCTCAGAACTTCTGGATCAGCATGAAGTTATTTAATAGATAAGTACATATTTAAACATTTTTCCAGTAAAAAAAGAAAAAAGGGAGGAAGTTCACAGCACAAAAGAGTGAAAAAAAGCACAAATGTTCAAGCGAATGATGATTATATCTCCTAGCACACCAAAGCTTATACGTATGGGTTACCAGATAAAATATGCTGTACCCTGTGTTATATTTGATGGTCGCTTGTCTATACAGTTAAATAGTCCACTCAAAATATTGGAAGTAAGAAATATTTGTCATTTTCCAGTGGCCTGTGTAACATGCTTATTGTGACAAATCTCTGCCCAAGGGAGTAAAGAAGATTGGTTGTCCTGACGTTGGTTCACATAGCATAGTAGAAAGGTCTTAAGAGACTGATTAGTCCTTTCTGACAACCGATTAGTCTGTGGGTGATAGGCTGAGGAGAAATCAAGTTGTATCCCAAACCTTTTACAGAGATCCTTCCAGTAACGTGCGATGAACTCCTCTATCCGATAAGATATGTTGAGGGAGTCCGTGAATTCGGAAGATGTGTTGAATGAATAATCGAGCTACTTCTGGTGCTGCAGGCAACCCAGGGAGAGGAATAAAGTGAACCATCTTTGAAAATCGATCAACCACTACCCAGATAGTGTTGTTTCCTTCTGATGGAGGCAAATCCATAATAAAATATGTGGCAATTTAAGTCCAAGGTTTGTCGGGTATTAGTAAAGGTTGTAATAACCCCCAAGGTCGAGTCCAGGAACTTTTGTGGGCTGCTTACATAGGGCAGGATTCTATGAATCTCTTACTAACCTTTTTCTATTGAGGCCACCAGAAGTGATGAGAAGGGAATTCTGTAGTTCATTGAAGTCCAGGGTGACCCACAAGACGATAAGCATGAGCCCACGAAGGACTCTTTTCCTCAATTGTTTGGGCATGACCATTTTTCCTACTGGGACTGGAAAATAGTAGTAGCAATCATAATCTGGGCTGGGCCAATAATATAATGAGATGAGTCAGGAGTGTCATTGAGGACAAAGCTTCTAGATAAGGTGTCAGCTCGCTGATTCTTCTCGGCTGGACGAAAATGCAGCTTAAAGTTAGAATGGCTAAAGGTTAAGGCCCAATGAGCTTGTCATGAATTCAGGCATTGTGAATGAGAGAGATGTGCCAAATTCTTGTGGTCAGTATAGATAGTGATGTTATATTTAGCTCCTTCCAATAAGTTTCATCATTCTTCAAGTGCTGATTTAATGGCCAAAAGCTCTCAATCACCTATAGCATATTTTTTTCTGCCGAAGAGAATTTCTTAGAAAAATAGGCACAGATAACTAGCTTCCCAGCCTCCAATGGTTGTAAAAGGATTGCTCCTACCCCTAGCATGGAGGTGTCTACCTCAATAATGAAGGGTCTCATAGGACCTTGATGTTATATGCTGGGGTCTTTTATGAATTCTTCCTTTAACCAATGGAAGGATTGAATGGCTTCTGGAGGCCAATTATGGATTTTGGACCCTTTTTTGGTCATGGCTATGAGGGGTGCTACTAAGGTTGAGTACCCAAAAATAAATTGCTGATAATAAATGGAGAAGCCTAGGAATCATTGTAAGGCTTTGAGATCTACTGGTTGAGGCCAGTCTAAAATCACCTTAAGCTTCTCTGGGTCCATTCGTAGATGAGTCTCAGAAACAATGCAACCCAAAAAGGGTAATTACTCTTTGTGAGAAATATATTTTTTTATTTTTGCGAATAACGTATTTTCTCAGAGACGTTGGAGGACTTGTCGTACATGGACTTGGTGTTGGTTCACTGTCTTGGAAAAAAACAAGAATATCATCCAAATAAACAAGAACATGTGAATAAAGAAGATCCAGAAATATATCATTCACCATAGCTTGAAATACAGCTGGAACATTGCATAAACCAAAGGGCATAACTAGATATTTGAAAAGTCCATCACAAGTATTAAAGGCTAGGGATGTGCAGACAAAAAGTTTGCGTTGATAAGTTGATAAGTTGAAGTTGAGGGTCGATTTTGTTCAATATGGACATATGTAGAATTCCATAAGTTGAGGGTCTGTCCATACGTTCACCGGTTCCCTAAATAAAAATTTAAACCTCTCACCCTCCTTAATCCCCCCCCAAGACTTACCAAAACTCCCTGGTGGTCCAGCGGGGAGTGAGGAAGCCATCCCTGTATTCCTTTGCGAGGAGCACGTGACGTTGGCGTCATGTCGGAGTGATGCGTATGTCACGTGCTTCTCCGCGCCTCCGCTCCGGGACCCCCGTTGGACCCAACCGGAAATTTGGCCAGCTTGGGGGGGGGGCCTCCTGACCCCCCCAAGCTGGCCAAAAGTTCCGGTTGGTTTATGACCTCAGTCTCTGGTTCCAATAGTGAATACATTCTCCCTCGAGGAGGAACTTTCCCAGTAAGTAAATCGAGTCACAGTCATAGTCAAGATGTGGGGGCAGCGTCTTAGCTTGCTGCTTACTGAAGACATTGGCAAAATCAGCATAATGTTCAGGTAATCCAGAAGGAGTGTGTACTGAACAAAGAATATTACAAAGGAGCATTTTACAGGAATCATGCAATTGTGGTGACAATTGGAACTCCAACTAGCCAGTTGTAGTGTATCCCAGTCTATTCTGGGTTGGTGTAAAATCAACCAAGGAAGGCCTAGAATTATCTGGTTTATGGTGGAAGGTAAGACATATAGATAAATAGTCTCCTGGTGCAGTAATCCAGTAGTCATGGTTATGGGTCTAGTAATGTATGAGATCCTATCTGCCAGGGGCTGCCCAGAGACTGATGAAATGGTAAGAGCCATCTTTAGTGGTTCAGTGGGAATCTGATATTGTTGAACCAGACTTTCCTCAATGAAGTTCCCAGCTGCTCCAGTGTCCAAGAAGGCCTGCTGAAGAATGGAGTTCTTGGCAATGGATAGAGTCACAGGAATTAAGATTTGAGGAGAGGAAGCCGCACAACCCAGGGAGGCCTCTCGCACCAATCCTAGGTGTTGTGAATAAGCTGTTTTAGTGGACCCTTGGGCCAGCCTGCGGGAGACTGGAGAGAGATGGACTATAGTCTCTGCTTTAGAGCAGGCCGGGAGGCAGATACCAGGCAGGCGATGGATGGTGAGCTTCACCCAGGAAGCCGGTACTCCCCTGGGAGGAGCCCGTAGGAGCCCGGCTGCTGGGACTTAGGAGATCACGGAGGCTGGAGCTGAAGCAGACGGGCAGGGATCCAGAATCAGGCAGGAACTGAAGCAGGGATGGACCCAAAAAAGCAACAGGGTAGGCGATCCAGTAGAGCCGTAAGGAAGTAACAAAGTGGTGGATGCCACAAGAAGTCTTTCTCAAATTTTTATTGAAGGAGACGTAAAATAGGGCACTTGCATATGATATTTTACGTCTCCTTCAATAAAAATTTGAGAAAGACTTCTTGTGGCATCCACCACTTTGTTACTTCCTTAAGGAACTGAAGCAGTACAGGTACTGGATCCAAGCTGGAACTGAAGCAGGACAGGTTACTGGAACCAAGCAGGAACTGAAGCAGGACAGGTACTGGATCCAAGCTGGAACTGAAGCAAGACAGGTTACTGGGACCAAGCAGGGACTGAAGCAGGACAGGTACTGGATCCAAGCTGGAACTGAAGCAGGACAGGTACTGGAACCAAGCTGGAACTGAAGCAGGACAGGTACTGTATCCAAGCTGGAACTGAAGCAGGACAAGTTACTGGAACCAGGCAGGAGCAAAGACAGGACTTGGACACAGAAGCGTAGCAAGTCTTAGGCAGGAACGGAGCCGCTAACGCAATAGCACGCTCTGGGGCTCGGAGCAACTGGGAACCGCAAGGAACCCCGTTGCAAGGCAAAGTTCTGGGCTCCGCGGCGGCCTTACATAGGCCACAGCGTCTGATGTCAGGGGTAAGGCGGAGCCTTCAGTGGCGGGAAAAGGCCTTCATAAGCACGGCTCCTGTGCGCGCGCACGCGCGCCTAAGGAGACAGCATCTAGGAAGGGTTTCTTGGCGGCGTCCCCCCCATGGGGACACCACGAAACAGGCCGCAGGCTCTCGGAGACGGAATGGGACCAAGGAGGTGAGGGCCGGGTCGCAACTGTCGCGACCGGGACCGTAACACTAGGTCCAAGAGTTTCCCGGCTTCAGATGGCAAGTTTTGGTATAATGACCCACTCCTGCACAATACAGACAAAGGTTATGTTGTCGTCATCGTTGCCATTCCTTGGATGAAATCCTGAACCGGTCAATCTGCATGGGTTCCTCTGTGGCGGCTAGTACTTCCTGAGGTTTTGAAGAGATGAGCGGGCATTAAAAGGAAGGTGCCAAGTGCACCGGGTGATGAAGGGTGGTATTTTCATGAGATCTTTCCTGGAAACAGAGATCCAAGTGAATTGCTAACTGGATTAGCTCTTCTAGAGAGTCTGGCGGATCTCTCCCTGCCAATTTGTCTTTAATGGACTCTGACAGACCCTGACGAAAAATGGCAGTAAGGCTATCCTCTCCCCAGCGAAGTTCAGCGGCAAGAGTCTGGAACTGAACAGCATTCTCGTCCACTGACCGAGAGCCTTGTCAGATTTGAAGCAGATGTGAGGCTATGGCGACTGATTGCCATTGTTCATCAAAGACTAGGTGAAAGAATTTAAAGAATTTATCCAGGTTATTCAGCAGTGGATCATCTCACTCCCGGAGTGTAAAGGCCCATGCCAAGGCTGGACCCTCAAAGAGGGAAAGAATGAATGTGACCTTAGTTCTGTCAGAAGGAAACAATGGAGATTGGAGTAAGAAGTGCATTTTACATTGATTTATGAACCCATGACACTGCTGTGGATCTCTGTTGAAACAAGGAGGAGGAGGCAAGCATAGAACGGCACTAGGTAGAGTCATTATCGAAAGTAGTGGTGGAGTGGCTATGGCCAAACATCCATATGAGCTGCCAGTCTTTCCAAAATTCCTGTCTCTGATCCAGAACTCTCTGTTGTTGTACTCAAGTGGCCAGCCCTGGAATTGCCTGTAAGGCTGTTAGGTCTACCAGATCCATGGCTCAGCTGTTAGTTTGTGAGAACCCAGATGATAGTGTAACAGTCTTACCTCAATCTTGCAACTGAGCAAAGGCTGCTGGGATGCCCAAGTGGGAGTGCAAACCAGGGTCCAAGTCCAGGCAGGGTTCAGGGCAGACAGTAGGTAAGCAGAACCCAATCCAGGCAGGGGTCAAGGCAGGCAGCAGGCAAAGGGCCGAGTACAAGTCCAAACCAGGGTCAGAGGCAGGCAGCAGGCAAAGCAGAATCCAGTCCAGGCAGGGTTCGAGGCACACTGAGGAAACAGAATGGAGCAACACCAGCACAAGCAAGCCTGTAGCCAAGGCAAGGCTTATGCTGGAAGGCTGGGTTTAATTTCTTTCAAGTTCCCGCGCTAGTGCAGGAGCTTCTGGAAGGAATGTCGACGACTGTGGGGGGAGGGACCAAGATGTCACATGCACTGTACCATTCAGCGCTGCGAGGACACCACTGATGAGTTCCCCTGCCACATCGGGGAGCCATTGGCGCAGAACAGGTACAGGCCCACATTGTAACATTTTTTACACAGTAACATTTTATTTATTTATTTATTTAAAATTTTTATATACCGGCATTCATGATACAATCACATCATGCCGGTTTACATAAAACAGGGGTGTACAAAGAACAATTGAGTAACCTATTAGTGTGGAAGGAAGCAGTTACAAATAACAAGGTAATAGAACTGGGAGAAGAGAAGAAAGGGAGAGGATAACATTAGATATAGATATTTACATTAGCAATAACATTTTTACATGGGGAAGTGGTTGAACTGGCTGAATAGAATTAATCGGTGTCCGGGAATGCTTTTTTAAACAGCCAGGTCTTAAGTCTTTTCCTGAAGGTTGGGAGGCTGGGTTCTTGTCTAAGGTCAGGTGGGATGGAGTTCCACAAAAGGGGGCCAGCTGTTGAGAAGGCCCGATCTCTTAAGGAAATGTGTCTGGTAGTTTTGGCTGGGGGTACTTGAAGAGATCCTCTGAGTGCGTCTCTAGTTGGTCTGGAGGAGTTATAAATTTGGAATGGGACTTGTAAGTCGAGTGGGGTGTGTTGATGTATAGTTTTGTATATTATGGAAAGAGATTTGTAGAGGATTCTAAAGTGAATAGGCAACCAATGGAGATCTTTTAGGATTGGAGATATATGGTCCCTCCTCCTGGAATTTGTCAGTAATCTTGCCGTAGCGTTTTGTAACATCTGAAGGGGTTTAGTGTAGGAGGAAGGTAGGCCCAGAAGGATAGAGTTACAGTAATCGATCTTAGAAAAAATGATAGCTTGAAGAATGGTTCTGAAATCCTGAGTGTGGAAGAGTGGTCTAATTCTTTTCAGAACTTGGAGTTTATGGAAACAATCTTTGGTGGTTCTGTTGATGGAAGCTTTAAGGTTCATCCGGTTGTCAATTAACACTCCTAGATCTCTCACTTGAGTAGTAGTGGGGATAGTTGGAAGATTAGAGATGGAGTTGTTATCTGAGGAGATGAGTATTCAAATGTAATGATGGCAGAAGAAAGGCCAAATGGTCCATCTAGTCTGCCCAGCAGGTTTCTTATGGTAGAGACTGCCACTCTGTGCAGGTTACTCCCAAGCCTTATGTTAAGGATAGTATTATTTACAATCAAAACTAAGCAACTATCCTGAACATGCTGGTCCCTTTCATCGGTCTAAGGAAGTATGGGCCCGAATGTATCATTTTGTAAATCCATCCTGAAGGTTTTAGTGTTTCTTTATGTGTGTGTCATCCACTGTTTTCACTGGTCTTGTTGTTTATGGTTTTTGTTTTTGTTTGATGCAAAGTAATAAACATATTTGAACTCAAATCCAAGGAACTGTCAAACCCATAACAAAATTACTGCTACCAACATTTTTACGAGGTGAGCAGCCTTCTTGATAATTCAGACAATGATGCTTGAATGTGTTTTGCTTTTGGACTTGGCCATGGAAACAGTCCTACTCTTTTTGCCTAATGTCTGCATATCAGTACCCTGGACCGTAAAAATTGTGGCCCAGCGTTAACTGACATATGAATCCAATGTCCCTTTTCCCCCCTGCTGTAGAAGCAGACTAAGAGGGATATCAGGGGTACTTTAGGAAAATCATGCACAAGCAGATTTAAATGTTTGGTGAAATTTTCAAATTTTCCCTCCTATGATGCATTGCAGCTGCATCCTGCATCAATCCAGCTTGCACTAAAGATGTTTACACCAGCTTGTCTTCCATCCTTCCCATTCATTGGCTATATTCTTTTAAAGTAGATTCATGGGCCTAAACCTTCACACAAGTTTCGGAGAAAGTATTTGTTACAGAGGAAATTGATTTCTCTAAAGACCGTATCTAGTCTAGGATTATAATAGCAGGTTTAACCAGGGGTAATCTTTCATGAAACACCATTGTTGAAACAGAGGCCAGAGAAGAAGAAGATTATAATGCCCCAGCAGAAGAAACGGGGCTTAAAAAACCAATTGGTGATAAATCAATCAACATACCTCTGGTCTGAGCCCCAAAGCCAGCTGATAAAGCCTCTCCAGACCCTCCCAATCTCATCTGCATGTTACTCCCTTGGGCTGTCTTCCCCAGTGAGCACTGACAGTGCAACCACTTTTGGGTCCATTGGCACTTCCAACAATGCCTCAATACTATGACCAGGCACAGGAAGGACTGAGCAAGGCTTTAGAATCCAGCAGGTTGGATGTTTACAAACCAAGCCCAACAGCATAAAGATTGAGTGAACAGCTCAGAGCCACAGATAGCTGCTTCACAATTGTGGTCAATCAGAATTGTGGAAGTTGTGAGGAGATATAGAGTATATCCCTCATACTACCTTTCTGCATATGAGGCATTGGAAAAGAGGAAATATTTTTATAAAGTAATAGCCAACAGAGTACACCAAGTGACATGTCTGCTCACCATCTTGGATTTCTCGCATTGCCACTCATTGATAACACCCAGGTTGAGAGTGCATCAAGCTATGGCAAATGTATATTGTAGAAATCTCATCTTTCTGAACCTTTCCTCATTTCAAATCACATCAAACTTTCACTGATGTGTACTGTGTTGTTTGTGCGTCTCACTGTGAATGTAAAATTGGCCCCCAAAACCTAGACCACCACCTAAACCTTACCTCAAGTTACTAGATGATCCTACTTTAGTGATATAAATAGTTGACTTATATGAGAGCATTATAAAGAGTCTGTTTGTCTCTCTCTCTCTCTCTCTCTCTCTCTCTCTCTCTCATTCTCATTGTGCTAACCACATCCTTTTTCCTTACCACAGGCATTATTCATGCAAAATTTAAAGCATTTTGTTGAATCTAAGGGTTAGCAGATCAGTTAGATCTGCTCCATAGCAAAGCTAAAGTTAGCCGGATAATTCTTATCCTACTAAACAGCAATTTCATAGGGGATATTCAGTGAAATAGCTGTGCTGCTGATTATCCCTTGTAAGTTAACTGGATAAGTCTTAACTTTCTAACTTACTGAAACATTCAACTTTTCATCTCTACCCCATAGGGCTTTAGGCAATAAAACTGGCACAAAAAATGTTTAAAATGTCCTGGCAAAAAATGTTGACATGTGTAAGTGGTCCTTTGTTCCCTTATCATTTATGTTTCCTTTCTCCATCCTAGGGAGAGATTTTGGCACTTTTTGGACCGGCCCTAAGATTATTCACCACCCAGGATGCTGGGTCAGCCTGGCTGAACATGTGCAATGTGTGGTTAGTGGTAGCTTTTGTTTTTGAAAGGAATGGAGTTGTATTGGTGGTTCCCCAAATTTAGACCCCAAAACCTGTTCCAGAGGGGAAGATTTTGCCCTACTTTCCATTGCCATCACAAACCTGGAAAAGAGACTGTCCTGTGTGAAGAGGAAAGAGGAAGATAATGTTTGCCTTTTGAGGGAGTTGCTTTTGTTTTTGACCTGCTCTCTTCTCAGGAAGGCCTTTAATCCCCTGCCTGAGGGGATTAGGTTAGGGTGCTAATTTGCCCTATGCTCAGTTAAAGTGGGGATTGTAGTTGTAAGAAGTAGGCATAGTTTTGTAAAAATATTTCATTATTCTTGGATGGGAGGAAGTCTTTCACCACCACCTTCCTACCCACTTTTTGGAAAAGAGATTTTTCAAACTTTCCTATCACCAGGAAGGGATATTGACTCAGAAGTAGAGCAAGAGAGAAAGAGACAGAGACTATGGCACTTGGACTTCCATTCCATCTTTTTTAAGAGATTTTTATTTTTTGTATTTTCCTGATTTTTCTATTTTATCTTTGAATGAGTTTTTATAAGTTACAGTAAACTTTTATTTGAACTCCACTTCAAGGGTTCTGCCTCCTATTTCTAAATTGAAGAACCAGCCTGATGAGATCTACTTGAAGCACCCTTGTGAAAAAGAATGATTGGGACTCGAGAAATTGTGTATTGATCTTCACCAATCGTGCACGGAGGGTCTCAGAGGTTTGTCCTCCTTCCCGCTGGTGGAACTCTGGCTAACAGTGTGGTAAATGGAGAGAAGAGTTAGAGGTCCAAGACAATGAGATTGGCTCTGGGTACGGTGTGGCCCCTTTATTATGGCAGTAAACTGAAGAGAGGATTACTGCCTCTTATTGAGTGATACAAAAACATTTAACATGTACATAATAAAAAATGTACTTAAAAGCATGATCATGCTATTATCATGCACAGAAAACTGGAAATCACTGATTAAATGACATGACCAAGTTATTTATAGAGGAGAAGCTCAATAACATAAGCATAAAATGTAGGGTGGTCAACTCTTCTATGGGGGCTGGGGCGGCCGCAGCTACCCCCCTTTTTTTCCCTTTCAAATCAAGCATAGATTTTTTCCTAGGCAGATTCATCCTGTCTGTCTTTGGGGCTCAATTCGACACTTCTCTTCCTCTGTGACTCTCAGGAGATCAGTGTGAGGTAGAAACAATTGCTGCACAGCTGTGGGAGAGGCAGAGGAGGAAGAGAGTCAACCGAGCCCCGAAAACAGGCAGGTCATTAGAGCGCTGCCAGGCTGCCACCACTGATTGGCCCCTGGCGTTGCCTGACCAGGTTTTACAGTGTCCGGTTACCCTTGTAATCGGACACTGTACAAAGGCTGAAAAACCAGGCTGTCCAGTTGAAAACCGAGCAGTTGGTCACCCTAATGAAAAATTGAGCACACTCAGCTCTCTTCTCTTTTTGGCTCCCCACTTACTTCCAAAGGCTAAAGTAGTGTGAATGCCATCTTAGTCCAATTGGCTGCTACTTAGTAAGTTTCAGTTCCAAAGTGTCTTATCATTTTAACTTCAAAAGTCTTGCATTCTGGGATCGTTTTAAATTTTCCTTTGATATGTCTTGATTATAATTTCATTGATGTAGTGATCTGGTTTTAGAAAATGCTTCCTCCTGGAGTTGTCGGCCTAGTCTTCCCTGTGATGTTTGATCTAGTGCGGGTATGAATTAACTCTTGCCCTTAATGTCTGACATGTCTCACCAATGTTGCATATTTCTTCTAAAGTGTATACAAGCAAACCTGGCAGATGAAGGAAGAAGTGGGATAGCTAATAAACTCCAGGAGAGAAGGTGAAAGGAAAGCAGAGTTTTATGAGAGTATCATGTGTGTGATACTAACAATCAGGCCGATACAGTAAAAGTCGTGGGGGAACGGGCGAGCACCCGCTCTCCCGGCGCGTGCACAGGCACCTCTCCTGTGCACGCGATTTAGTATTCAAATGAGGGCCCGCAGTAAAAAGAGGTGCTAGGGACACTAGTGCATCCCTAACACCACTTTTTTGACAGGAGGGGTGCTGTCAGTGAGTTTGACAGCCGATGCTCAATTTTGCCGGCGTCGGTTCTCAAACCCACTTACAGCCACGGGTTCGGAAACTGGATGCCGGCAAAATTGAGCATCCTGTTTTCAACCCACGAGCCGCGGGCTGATTTTAAATAATTTTTTTTTATTTTTAATTATTTTTTACTTTTGGGACCTCCGACTTAATATCGCCATGAAATTAAGTTGGAGGGTGTACAGAAAAGCAGTTTTTACTGCTTTTCTGTACACTTTCCCGGTGCCAGCAGAAATTAACGCCTACCTTTGGGTAGGTGCTAATTTTTGAAAGTAAAATGTGCAGCCAAGCTGCACAGTTTACTTACTGAATTGCGTGGGAATAACTAATAGGGCCATCAACATGAATTTGCATGTTGCGGGTGCTATTAGTTTCGGGGGGGTTGGCCGCGCATTTTCAACGCGCTATTACCCCTTACTGAATAAGGGGCATAGCTAGCATGTCGAAAACACGCGTCCAAACCCAGGTTAACAATGTGCTCCACCAGAGCACACTGTACTGTATCGGCCTGACTGTGATAGCAAGCTACATGTCTCACCAAATGTGTTTTCAGCTTATAGGTGTGAGTACATGCAGAAATCCCACATTGGTTGTTAAGTTAGCAGAAGCAGCTTGTGTTTACTGTAATACATTTCCAGTTATATTATCCTATTATTTCCCTATAAGTATAGAATATAACACATCGCTTTATATACAATGAAAGAGGAGTACAGATTTAAAATAAACATATTAAATGACTTAGTGGTTTCCTGCTGTTATCTTTTGTTAGAATTCGTACACATCAATGCAATTCTGTGGGCAAATTATGTAAATGAACACTTTCTAGTGAAAGAGAGAATCCATTTGCACAGTCTGGCTAGAGGTCTCTTAAAATAATAAAAAGCTATAAAAGTTACAGATACCTACTATCAAAAGCCTTCTATTTGCATATTTCTGATGTGAATGCTTCTAGTGAATTGGCATTCAATATGCACACCCTATTCCCTTTTTCTTAGGGTCCAGTTAGACATAAATAATGCGCATCCAAGATAAATGAGTGGGAGAAGCCGGAAACAGAGCAGTACATCTCTTCTTTTCAAACATCTCCACTCTCAATAATACCCTACGTTGTGGTACATTAACAATCTTGGAAATTGTCTAACCTTTGTAGAACTATTTACCAGCTTTTACTTCAGAGTCTGCAGTAATGTTTGTTTATTTAACATGGGTGCATTGATTTGCCTTCATCAGTCCTTCAGCTCCCTATTCTGTCACTTTCCATACACCCCCATTTAACGTACTAACTTACACTCCTTTCAATGCCGGAAATATATAGGCCACAGCTCTATTAAATTGTTTGGAACACAACATAGTAATACTTAAACAAACATTTACCTCACTGGTCCCATATCATTAAGCTTTTCAATTTACATTTTATTGCATGAAAATTTACTAACAGCAAACCTTGCTGTAATTATTTTTATTTTATGCTATGATAAATCTTGCCATGCTAGGCTAGGGTTATTCTACCAGCCTTGAGTTCCACAAGGCAACTTCTCCATATGGCTGTTCTCTGTGTGCTTTATCTTGCCATTTCCCAACTCAACTGCTGCACTGTGATAGTTGCCTATATGTTTAATTGTCAATTTTAGCATTTACCCTTTCCCATTCATGGGTCTTGTCAGGGTGGGTTTTTTATATTGTTCAGTTTATTTTGACTGGTAGTTTGTGGGGCATGATTTTAGTATTATATAGATCACGCCCCAGAAAATATTGAACAATGAACGTGTCTTTTGTACTGGTCAATATTTTCAGATATTAGTTTGGTGGATATTTGGAGAATACTAAATAGAAATGATGAAATCTATTTTTAGTAATTAGCAAATTATGATGTTTTACCCATATTGATTATTCACATATTCAAATGAAGTATGTGCATATAGTGGTACCTCTAATAACTATTTTATTTCTGTAGTTTCAGATTATTCCCCTGATTGTGTCTTTCATCTACCTACCTCTGTAAATTGGAAATGTATCTAACTATACATGACAACATTAAATATTTCTAATATCTTATATTTCTATTATCCTATTATCCTATAGAAAATACCAGAACCTATGTCTTCTAAATTCCAGAAAGTTGTGCTAAATATTTCAGATAGTCCATAAAGAATATGTTCTTTCTTACAAATCAAAATTCATGATGAGAACCAAGAGGACACCAGAAAACTAGAAATTTAGTGATCAATATTCAAAGCATTATCTTGGCAAATTTTGGAGTTACCAGAAAAAAAAAACCTGGAGATGACAAAATTTCCCCTTACTCCCTGGCTAAATATTTTCCTGGGTAACTCATTGTTAGCACAAAATTTAGCCAGATAGAAAGAGGCTGCAGTGGGGGTGTCCTGGAGGTGGGCCAAATTTTAGCCACTGACAGATGATATTCAGTGCTCAGTAAATGTGGTCAGATAACTCTGCCTGGATGGATTTAGCAGGTGTATTCAGTGGAACATATTTTGAGGTATGTTCCACTGTAAGTTACTCAAATAACTTTCCCACTCACCACTGAATACTGACCTCTCAAATTAAGGATACAGATTTGCAGAATACAACAAATCCTAATAAGAATATTTGTAGTAAACGTAAAGGGGTGGATTTCAAGAGCCCTGCTCGCCTAAATCCGCCCAAATCCGGGCGGATTTAGGTGAGCAGGGCCCTGCGCGCCGGTGCGCCTATGTTCAATAGGCGCACCGGCGCGCGCAGACCCCGGGACTCGCGTAAGTCCCGGGGTTTGGCGAGGGGGGCGTGTCGGGGGCGTGTTGGGGGCGGGCCCGAGCCGCGCGGCGTTTAGGGGGTGTGTCGGCAGCGTTTTGGGGGCGGGCCCGGGGGCGTGGTTACAGCCCAGGGCGGTCCAGGGGCGTGGCCGCGCCCTCCGGACCCACCCCCAGGTCGCATCCCGGCGCGCTGGCGGCCTGCTGGTGCGCAGGGATTTACGCCTCCCAGAGGGAGGCGTAAATCCCCCGACAAAGGTAAGGAGGGGGTTTAGACAGGGCCGGGCGGGTGGGTTAGGTAGAGGAAGGGAGGGGAAGGTGAGGGGAGGGCGTTAGAGGATTCCCTCCGAGGCCACTCCGATTTCGGAGCGGCCTCGGAGGGAACGGGGGTAGGCTGCGCGGCTCAGCGCGCGCCGGCTATACAGAATCGATAGCCTTGCGCGCGCCGATCCAGGATTTTAGCGGATACGCGCGGCTACGCGCGTATCTACTAAAATCCCGCGTACTTTTGCTTGCACCTGATGCGCCAGCAAAAGTACGCCTATTTGCGCGGTCTGAAAATCTACCCCTAAGTGTTGCAAACATAAATGGATTTGATACACATCTAAAATGCAGACCACTTTTAATATTTAAGGAATGTAGATATGACCAAGATGACTAAACAGCTACTATTTAGCAGGGTTGTTAATAGTGTAGCAGAAAGAAGCATGTCATACCTCAAATAAAAAATGTAAACTATGAGATTAAGTATCATGTAACCATTAATGATGATGTTTACAGTTTATGTGGACTGTTAGGAGAACAAAACTGAGCCTTTTAATTCCTAATGCTCATCATCAGTTTGTCACTAGACAAGACAATGCCTGATGCTAGGAACTTAATCTGTCTGCCTCCACAGTGTTTGCAACTCATTCATACTTGGACATTGTAAGGCATCCCACTACACTCAAAGCAAGGCTGTCAGTTCAGCTCTGGGATCTACAACCAAAACAGTGCCAAGCAGACAGCCACCTCTGGGTGCAGAACAAATACATGTGGCTAACAATCCCAATCTTCTATAATCCTCTTATGATGAAATCAATATTAAATTAGTCTAACTTGTGCAGTAGTGAAGAAGACCAACCTCTTCTCTACAAGTGTTCCTCTCTTCTGCAGAAGAGTATAAAAGGTCATTGGCTGCTCATGTGTTGAAGCCTGTTGTCACTAAGTGCTGATAAAGTATCTCATCACACGATTAAATCTGCAGGTCTGAATTTAAGCAACCAAGGTGACAGATCTGCTCAGCAGAAGACCAATGAACCATTGCATTACCTACTGTAACCTGTGTCTTAAGCACTGTCATTTGTAAACAGAAAACAAAATTAATAGTTTCACTTCAGAGCCTGGACAATACATGGTCCATGTACCCTGTTTAGACAAAAGGATCTTGACACCCATATTTTCAATCTTGCATATCCCATTGCCTATCAAGGGCAGACAAGGCCTTCATTCTATAAAGGAATTGCCATGTCTGGCCATAACTCAGTAGCCCACTATACTCAGAAAAAGATGATCAGCTTGCAGCCACCAACAATGACTGCTGAGGGGTTAGCCATACTGCTGCCTTGCAGGGGACAAATGCAAGCCCCTCCAAGAAACTGTCTTACTCAACTTGTATCTGAGGGATCCTTAACTGTCCTGACACTCTTAAGAAGACAGAAGTGGATTTGCATCTGAGGCCTCCAGGAGCCAGATCGCTAGCAGGTATGGTTCCTGTACCCATTTGTCAGTTTTGGCAAGTGACAGTCTCACTGATCTTATGGCTGCTACTTAGTAAGTTTCAGTAGAGACCATTGAAGACTGGATGGCTCAGGGAATAGCCATCATGTCACCAAGTGCCATACCATCAAGTGCCCCATCCCACGAAGGCCAAGATCCAAATCCAGTTAAAGTAGCCCATGTGGAAAGAAATGGAGGTCTCCACTATCATAGGAAATAGCCAGATTGCTAGCTCAAGATACAAGTTGAGGAAGACAGTTTCTTGGAGGGGCTTGCATTTGTTCCCTGCAAGGCAGCAGTATGGCTAACCCCTCTGCAGTCATTGTTGGTGGCTGAAGTCTGATCATTAGTTCACACCCCTCCTTATCCCTTTGACAGGTGTCTCCAGGGTTTCTGATGAAGAAAGAGGAAGAAACAATTTTCAGTCAATCCTGTTCCACTTACTCTCAATGAGAAAATGGTGCAGGAAGGCCCTGAGACTGGCAACAAGTTTTTTATGATTGTAAAGCAAAACATATGAATATACAACAAAATAGTACCAGTCTCAGTGCTGGCTGGTGCCATATTTGTTGTGCTCAGGGGTAGACCCTTGTCCTGGGATAGTGAAGGAACATCTCCTGAAAGGGAACAGGAGGTAACTGCCCCCAGGGGGCGGAGCATTGGAGGAGACAGAGGCTGTGTAGAGCTTCACCACTGGAAGCATGAGGTTCCCCCAGGAGAAGCCCACTTAGGTGGGCCTCGCAGGGTCTCCTGAGAGAATGGAAGTCCGGCGTGCCCACAGACACAGGGGGAGCGCGATCAGGTTCAAAGTTGGAGGCTGATTGGAACACGGAGAACAGAACAGAGTTGGTGATGACAAGGCGAGGAACAAAGCCAGAATCTGGAGACAAGGTCAGGCAGGCAAAGGTCAAGATCCAGTGGTCAGTCTGAGGAATGGTCAGGAAGCAGGGGTCAGGTACCGGAGGTCAGACAAGGTCAAAGGCAGGCTGAGGTCTTGAGGCAGGCGGCAGGCAGGTAGGTCAGGAACAAGCTGAGGTCTTTGAGGCAGGCGGCAGGCAGGCAGGTGGATCAGGAACGATCTGAGGTCAGTACCAGTAAGACAGTCCGAGGATACTAACTGGGTAGACAGACAGACAAACACAGGAACAACAGGATGCAGGAACTAGGATGCAGGAACAGGTCAGAAACAGAAATGGAACAGATGGATCCTAGAACGAGACTAGGAACAGGCAAGAGCAGGAATAAGCACAGAGGCAATCTGAGAACAAACTGACCTGATTGCCAAGGCAAGGAAGCATAGCCAGGAACTTCCTTATATTGAGGGATCAATCAGGGTGTGCCACAGAGCTAAGACCCGCCTTTGGCCCTACATGAGTCCAGGTGGTCCATGTGCGTGCACGTAGGGGTGTGGCTAACATGGTAGAGGACGCTGAGCCTCGGTGTGAGGCCTGGCACACAATGGTAGGCCCGGCGACCGCCGCTGCAGGATGCCGGGGCCTGGCAGGGCTGGCAACTACCGTGAGGGAGGTCGTCCCGGGACCCACTGTGGAACCATGAAGGTGAGCAGGTCCATGTGCAGGATGGCCACGGGCAGGGCGCGTAACAATATTATGCTAATTATTGTGACTGTCATACTAGGTGTCATCATTAATGCTTCACTATTAGCATTATTGCTAATAGTGTGCTCTATATTTGCCAAACCAAACCAAACATTTTAGGATATTTTTGGATGAAGTCATAGGGATGTCCAAGAGCCAAATTTTTATTTTGGTTCTTTTCTTGTTGTTGTTGTTTGAGGTTATTTTGGTTTTAGATATGGTTTATTTTGAAAAAAAAAAAAATTAAAGAGAAATGCCCCCTTTGTCATGGCTCTCAACACCTCTCATCATCCTTGCCACAGCTAACCACCTCTTACTTTTTCTGTCACTGTGGTTCACATCTAAAAGAGGCAGAAGAGATCCCAATCACTTCTGTCCTATTGGCTCCCCTTTAAAAATGTTGCTGATGGGTGCCATTTTGGTTTATTGCCATAAAGTTCCAAATTTTTAAGCACTGAAGATGCTGTTATGAAAATGAATCAATATCAATGAACCTCATGAATGGGATATGGCCATACCAGGATATAATCTCTTCAGGAAAGATAGTGGTAACAGAAACTGGCGAGGACTAGTTCTTTATGTCAAAAATAATATCAAAGTAACTGAAATGCATAAGAAGTGGGGAAAGAAAAAGACACTGTGGACCATCTTAGAAAAAAGTGATGGCACTTCCATATAAATAGATGTAGTCTACAAACCTCTGATTCAGAAGGAGGAATTGGACAGAGATCTGGCTGAGGACATCCAAATGGTGGGTATGAAGAAGGGTGAGTGGTTTTACCAAAAGAAGATTTAGTCAAACAAATTTGCTTGATTTTTTTTTTTTTGATTGGGTGACTAGAGCATTAGAGCAAGGACATATACTAGATGTAGTTTATTTGGTGGTTCATATTCAGTCACTGGCTGGTTGCAAAGTTAGCTGGATAAAGTTACCCGGCTAATTTTGGAAGGATATTCAGTGGTATATCTGCATTATTGAATACTGTAATGATATAGTGATATTAATATTGATCTCTGTGTGAAAAAGACAGCCTTTAGGTATAAGGCAGCAACAGTTTGAAGCAGGGGATTGAGATGGTTGCTCTGTCAAGGTTACATCTCTCAGGTTCCCCAGCACCTAGTTTGAGAAAGATGGTGCAGGAAAGGCCTGAGTCAGAGGGTGTTACCAGCAGCCCCCCAACAGGCTTCTAGTTCTCATCAAAGGAACCAAAGGGGAACAGCAAGGACGGAGGAGAGGAGGTAGAGAGAAAGAGTGGCACCTGGTCTGACCATGGAGCACAGGGCTGATGAGGAAGAGACAATTTTTAAGCTAAGACTTTTGCCTAGAAAACAGCAGGGAAATTGTTGCTACTTTTCTTTGGAATTTAAGAATCTATGTAGGAAACAGCGGGTTATTAGATTTTGGATTAATGTAATAGAAATAATGCAGAATGTAAGCTTAAAGATAGCACAACTTGAAAGAAAGCCAGAGAGTGACAGTTCTAAGAAAAAAAAATCTGGAAGAAAGAAGGTCTAGAATCCAGAAGAAAGAAGGTCTAGAGTCAGCTTACTCCAGCAGTAAGGGATCCTAATTAAGCCTGTAGCCAATTTAAAGGAAGGGAGTTTGTGCTTTGCTTTATGTTATTGATTAGAACATAGTTTGTGGAGGCCAAACTTAATATTATAGGTGGCACAAAGGCTGAGCAATGCCCACACAGACATTCTAGGCTGAAGCTAGTAAGCTACCTTAATTGGTGCCCTTGTAGTTTACATGTGTGTTAATTGGTTAATTTGTGGTTTGAAACCTCTTAACGTTTGGAAGGCTGAATTCAGGTAGTTAAAATTCAGTACTTTGGAACTATGCTTGATTAGTTCTATCTTTTTAGGCTTTTGAGAAACTGTGGTGTAGGGAAACCTTGAACATTTTAAGTTACTAATGTAGCCTGACATTAATTGTCTGTAACTTGTGCTGCAAGCCACCTAATTAAAACTCTAGGCTGTAAGGGTTATGCTCAGGCCTGGTGAGACTGGGTATGCATACTGTGCAGTGGCATGGAGGGGCACACCCAGGGGACGGGTGGCAGTAGCAGGAGAGACTGTGGGGCTGCCAGTAGAGCCCAACCCACCGGCAGCAGAAAATAAGGAGAGGCCGTGGTGTTCCCTGTAATTTATGTGCATGTGCATGTGCATCCAAGAACAACTTTTCCAGTGGGCGCACACAGCTTCTGCTTTACCCCTCCCCACCTCCCCACCTCCCCAGCATCTGTGTGACAGCGTGTGTGTGTGTGTTTGTGTGTGTGTGTGTCTATGTGAAAGCTTGTGTATGTGTCTGTATCTGTGTGAAAGCCTTGTGCATGTGTGTGTGTGTGAGCCTGTGTGCATGTATGTGTATGTTGCTGTAGGAGAACATGTGTCTGTGTCTGTGTGAAATCTTCTGTGTCTCTGTGTCTGTATGAGAGTCTGTATGAATGTGCATGTGCATATGTCTGAATGAGAGCCTGTGTGCCTGTAAGCATAAGAACATAAGAAAATGCCATACTGGGTCAGACCAAGGGTCCATCAAGCCCAGCATCCTGTTTCCAACAGTGGCCAATCCAGGCCATAAGAACCTAACAACTAACAAGTACACAAAAACTAAGTCTATTCCATATTACCATTGCTAATGGCAGTGGCTATTCTCTAAGTGAACTTAATAGCAGGTAATGGACTTCTCCTCCAAGAACTTATCCAATCCTTTTTTAAACACAGCTATACTAACTGCACTAACCACATCCTCTGGCAACAAATTCCAGAGTTTAATTGTGCGTTGAGTAAAAAAGAACTTTCTCCGATTAGTTTTAAATGTGCCCCATGCTAACTTCATGGAGTGCCCCCAAGTCTTTCTACTATCCGAAAGAGTAAATAACCGATTCACATCTACCCGTTCTAGACCTCTCATGATTTTAAACATCTCTATCATATCCCCCCTCAGCCGTCTCTTCTCCAAGCTTAAAAGTCCTAACCTCTTTAGTCTTTCCTCATAGGGGAGTTGTTCCATTCCCTTATCATTTTGGTAGCCCTTCTCTGTACCTTTTCCATCGCAATTATATCTTTTTTGAGATGCGGCAACCAGAATTGTACACAGTATTCAAGGTGTGGTCTCACCATGGAGCGATACAGAGGCATTATGACATTTTCCGTTTTATTCACCATTCCTTTCTAATAATTCCCAACATTCTGTTTGCTTTTTTGACTGCCGCAGCACACTGAACCGACGATTTCAATGTGTTATCCACTATGACACCTAGATCTCTTTCTTGGGTTGTAGCACCTAATAAGGAACCCAACATTGTGTAATTATAGCATGGGTTATTTTTCCCTATATGCATCACCTTGCAATTATCCACATTAAATTTCATCTGCCATTTGGATGCCCAATTTTCCAGTCTCACAAGGTCTTCCTGCAATTTATCACAATCTGCTTGTGATTTAACTACTCTGAACAATTTTGTGTCATCTGCAAATTTGATTATCTCACTCGTCGTATTTCTTTCCAGATTATTTATAAATATATTGAAAAGTAAGGGTCCCAATACAGATCCCTGAGGCACTCCACTGCCCACTCCCTTCCACTGAGAAAATTGTCCATTTAATCCTACTCTCTGTTTCCTGTGTGAGTGGCTGTATGTCTGTGTGCATGTGTGTGTGCCTGTGAGAGCCTTTTTGTTGCATATAGGCACTCACAGGCACACACACACACACTCACACATAATGTGTCTATGAGGGAGAAAGAGCCTGTGTATATGAGGGAGAGGGAATATGTGTGAGAGCATTGGTATGTATATGAGAGAGGGAGTATATGAGAGAATGAATGGGTTATTGTTTGTTTGTGAGAGAGAGAAGATAAAGTTTATATGGCCCTACCTTCCTCAATCCATGACAATCTCAGGGTGACTGGAAATTAAAAGATCCCAGATATGGAGACCAGGAGATTTGTTAATGTTTATTAGTTTTAATTATTGGGTATGATTGAAGTTTTTGCTGTTTTGAAATATTTTATTGCTTTTTTGGGGAAATATTAGAACATTTTTTAATTATTGGATTTTGTATTCATCAGATGTTTTGAAATATTTTATTGGTATTTGGGAAATTTTGGATATTCTATTCATTAACTGGTTTGAAATATGTATTCTTTTTATGAATATGATTTTTACTATTATAGAAACATAGAAATGACTGCAGAAAACGACCGATGGTCCATCCAGTCTGCCCAGCAAGCTTCCCATGGTAGTATCTGCCACGCCGTGCAGGTTGCCCTCATGTATCTGTTAGTTTTGCTTGATGTGCTTTGCTTATGAACTTGGTCATAGCAGTTCTTTTGTCTGAGCATCAGTACCCCAGACGGTAAAAAAAATCATGGCTCATGTTGTTGTCCCTGAATCCAAATTTCTCTTTCCTTTTCAGCCCCTACCACCTCCTTCAAAGTAGAGAGCAATATTGCACTTACATCAAAAGCATCAAGGCTTATTGGTTAAGTGTAGTAATTCCATGCTTCTATTAAGGGTAGTAACCACTGCTCTGTGCTGATTACCCCCATGCTCATCAGTTCCACAGACCATAAAAGTTGGGGCCCTTGATGGTTGATATCTAAATCCAATTCCTCTTTTCCCTGCTGAGAGAGTAATATTGGAGTTGCATCAAAAGTATCAAGGTTTGTTTTGTTAAGGGTAGTAACCACCACACCAGCAAGTTAGCCCCATGTATGCTTTTTTCATTTCCTTTAGGACTTGGCCATAGAAGTAGTCCTGTGCTTTTTCCCTTATGTCCACATAATAGTATCCAAGACTATGGAAGTTGGGGCCCTCGGTTGTAGTCTCAAATTCCTCTTATCCCCTTGCCATTTAAGCAGGGAACAATGTTGCAGTTGTATTAAAAGCAACAACACATAGGGGTAGATTTTTAAAAAGTGTGCCTTCGCTTACTTTTGTTGGCGCACCAGGCGCAAACAAAAGTACGCTGGATTTTAGTAGATACGCGCGTAGCCGCTAAAATCCAGGATCGGCGCGCGCAAGGCTGCCGATTTTTTGCAGCTGGCGCGCGCCGAGCCGCGCAGCCTGCCTCCGTTCCCTCCGAGGCCGCTCCGAAATCGGAGCGGCCTCGGAGGGAACTCACTTTTGCCCTCCCCTCACCTTCCCCTCCCTTCCTCTATCTAACCCACCCCCCCGGCCCTATCTAAACCCCCCCTACCTTTGTCGGGGGATTTACGCCTCCCGGAGGGAGAAGTAAATCCCCGCGCGCCAGCGGGCCGCTAGCGCGCCGAGACGCGACCTGGGGGCGGTTCCGGAGGGCGTGGCCACACCCCCGGACTGTCCGCGCCAAAACCACGCCCCCGGGCCCGCCCCCGAAATGCCACGTCCCGCCCCCAAAACACCGCGCCGATCGGCCCCACCCCCCAACACGCCCACGACACGCCCCCCTCGAAAAAACCCCTGGATTTACGCGAGTCCCGGGGCTCTGCACGCGCCGGCAGGCCTATGGAAAATAGGCGCGCCGGCGCGCAAGGCCCTGCTTGCGTAAATTCGGGCGGATTTACGCGAGCAGGGCTTTTAAAATCCGCCCCATATTGATTAAGGGTAGTAATCTCCATGCCTTTTGCTAAAGGTAGTAAATGCCATACCAGCAAGTTATCCTACTGTACGCTTATCTCATTTCAGTCTTCTAGCGTTTAGAGATCCACAGTGTTTATTCCATGCCCCTTTGAAAAACACTGTTGATTGATTGATTGATGTTTTATATTTCTTGATTTTATTATTTAATGTTTATGAAGAATGATGTTTCTGTTTTTTTGTTGTTGCTCTGCATTTAAAGATTGGCCTGTTTTAGGTTCCAGTTCAGTTCTCTGCCCATCTCTATTTAGAAGTTCTGGTCTCTTTTTTCTGTATTTGAACAGGATTTGTCTGTGTTCTGCATGTGACTGAGATGAGGTATTTTGCTGGCATGCAGTTTCTATGTAGGGGAATATAACAGCCGGACTTGGTCTGTTTTCCTAATAGAAGGTGTATTGGTTTTCTAGGGCCTGATGTATGTGCAGTGTTGCCTTTTCATAGATAAAGTTGTTAGACTTGTTACTGTTTGAGTGCTGGCAGTTAAGGTTGTTATAGTATGGGAGGTGTTGTACTATATTGTAATGGTAATTCCATTTATTCATGGCTTTCCGAGGGCTAAGCCCGCACCCAACATGCATTATAAAAAGTCTAATTCCATAGGAGTTCCAAGTATTTTTGTCAGAGAGTTTTCTGGTTGGCACCCCAGCAGCGTATGCAAATATAATATGCATGTTGTTAGTGGTATTTTTGCCTCAGAAGACTGTAATTTTGAATGTTCTTTTCATGTAAATTTTGTTATACATGCATAATTTGTGTATGCCTGTAGAAGGTGAGGAAATGTGTGGGTGTGTGGAGATCGGTGTGGGGGGCGGGGGGCAGGGGGGGGGGAAGGTGGTGGGTGTGCAAGGTTTTCCTAGGGTACCTAACCTTCTTCTCTAGATCATGGGTTCCACGGTGAGGTGGGTGGGTGTCAGTTTTTACAAATTATATATTGCTGGAGGGAGATGGATTTTATTTGATGGGCCTGTGGAAAGAGACTGAATGAATTGGGGTGGGGGTTACAGTAATTATTCGCACAGGGCAGCAAGAACGCTAGCACCGGCCCTGGTTATGCTACCTACCTAATCCCTTGAAAACTCTGGCATGGAATCCCCTTAATTTGTATATAAACCAGCCCAGGTTTATCAGGGCTCTGACTTTTCTCCTAGTTATTGGGACCAGTTTGGAACTTAGAGGTTGAGCTGCCTTAAGCAGTGTTAATACCTGTTTCAAACTATTGTTACTGCTGTGGTTGAGTGTAGCTGGGTTTAAAAAAGGATTGGATAAGTTCTTGGAGGAGAAGTCCATTACCTGCTATTAATCAAGTTGACTTAGAAAATAGCCACTGCTATTACTGGCATCAGTAGCATGGGATAGACTTAAAGCCAGATTTTATAACATGCTCGCGGGCAACCTGGCGCGTCCAAATGTACACCCCATTTTATAACATGTGCGCGCAGCCACATGCATGTTATAAAATCCGGGGTCAGTGCACGCAAGGGGGTGCACACTTGTGTACCTTGCGCATGCCGAGCCCTAGGGGAGCCCCGATGGCTTTCCCCATTCCTTCTACTCCCCCACCCCCACCTTCCCCTCCCTTCCCCTCCCTTCCCCTCCCTTCCCCTGTCTAACCCTCCCCCCAGCCCTACCTAAATCCCCCCACCTTTGTTGACCATTTTATGCCTGCCAGTCGATCTCCTGCCAGCGCCATTTTCCGTACGGAAAATGGCGCCGGCCATACGCGTATGGCCGGCGCCATTTTCCGTACGAAAACGATTCGCGGCGGGAAATCGCTCCCTGACCCCCGCTGGACCTCCAGGAACTTTTGGCCAGCTTGTGGGGGGCCTCCTGACCCCCACGAGACTTGCCAAAAGTCCAGCGGGGGTCCGGAAGGACCTCCTGCCGTCCAATCTTTTTCGTCTATGGCCGCCGCCATTTTTCGGCGCCATTTTGGAAAATGGCGCCGGCTGAAGACGACAAGATTCAGAGCAGGAGCCCGTTCCGGACCGCTGCCGTTCCGGACCGCCGCTGGACCCGCAGGTTATTTAAGTTATTTGGGGGGGGGTTCGGGAGGGTGGGGGATTTAATTTAAAGGGTCGGGGGTGGGTTTTAGGGGGTTTTAATGTGCCGGTTTTTCGATTTTTCGATTTTTCGATTTTTCACGATTTTTAACGATTTTTCACAATATTTTACCCCCCCAAACGGCAACAATACGATTCCCTCCCCCTCCCAGCCGAAATCGATCGTTAAGACGATCGAGGACACGATTCACATCCCTAATACATACACCCTGCCACTGTTGCTTTGTACCAGTTTGCATAGGCAGGCTCACTGTTCTGTTGAGGACTCCTGGGAACTATTCAAGGTGAAAGAGTTGCTTCACAGCTGGAGAGTCTAGAAATGGAAGAGCACCTACTACTTCTATGCCTACCCATTTTTTAAACTTTTTCACAATCGGGGGGCCTCCTGACCTCAGGAGGCCCCCCCAAGCTGGCCAAAAGTGCCTTTTGGGCCCAACGAGGGGTCCGGGAGCGGACCCGAGGGGAATCACGTGACACCGCGTCACTCCGACGTGACGCCGACCTCACGTGCTCCTTGCAAAGGAGTTCAGAAATGGCGTCCTGACCCCGCTGGACCACCAGGGAGTTTTGGTAAGTCTTCGGGGGGGGGGGGGGGGGGATTAAGGCGGGTGAGGGGTTTAAATTTTTATTTGCACATATGGACATATACTCAACTCATTGAATTCTGTTTATGTCCATATTGACCGCAAATGGGACCCCCTTTGGACATATGGACATATGAACTTAAACCTTTGCTCTGCACATCCCTACTGTTTACTCTGATTTCTTTCCTGAAACTCTTTCTGAATATTCTTTCTGTAATACTACCTATTAGATTTTGCTTAGAGTCTGAGATTGATCTCTTTGCAGAGATTCACCCATTCAAAATAAGGCCTACTGTCATAGGGCTATGCAACTATTCTATTACTATATCTTTTGGCATACTAATTGCACATTGTTCTTTTCTTCTTATCTTGGCTCCAGCACTATGTAGTGCTTTGACCTACTAAACACTGTATGTGCTCTAAAACAAGATTTGTTTAATTCAGAGGGCCCCTCAATTCATCTCAACACTACTTTGGATGCTGAACTGCCTCTTGCTCTGAGACAGTGATACACAGTACCTCCCCATTTCTTCTATGATGTTTTTCCACTGCTAATGCATAGCAGGGGGATGCTTGCCTGCCCCCTGACTGGTGAAAGGGTCCATGGAGTCTGCTTGGGGAAAAGCTTTATCCTTTCCAAACCTTTTTGCTACAGCTTCTGCTATGAATGGCTGAGGAAGTTCCCAGGCTAGTACTGCTCTTTCTCCTGATGTCAATGCTAGTGTGTGGGTTTTTTTGTATGTAATATTGCATACCAGTGTTTTTCAGATGCCCCAGTACCTTCCCTCGACTGATGACTTTACTGCAATTAATATATTAAGCAAAATGTGGGGTTTTTCTACACTTTAAAATGCCTCTATACAACAGATGACTTCCATAATCTCATTTCTGCATGCTTGAGGCCTGCTGCTGACACTGGAGTTCAGTTTAAGGATGGACCATGAGGAAAAAGGCAAGGAGCATCACTCACACTCCTTACCTGCACAGATTGCTCTTCCTGGGGGTTGTTCTAAACCCGGTCATTGTCATCTAAGATGCTAATGCCTAGAGCTCTCAGATTCTCTTCAGATAGTAGAACTTTATTATATTTTGATTCAGGGAATCTCAAACATGATTCTACCTCAGAATCAGGTTTATAAAATTGTTATGTTTTGTAAGGTTTGGGTGGACCCTTGGACACTGTGGCAGCTGACCACCCCCATGGGGGGAAATCCCATGAGGGGCCACAGGTCAGGCTCAGCTCGGGACACACAAACACAGATTATATCTTTATTTAGATAGTTTGTGAAGCCACCAGAGGTGGCGGTAGTGAGTAGAAGATGGAGCCCGGCTGGGCTAATATTCCTCAGAGCGCTGGAACAACAGTTCCTCCAGTAGCAGTGCTGTAGTGAAAAGAACTGAGAGAATGAGTACAATAAGATATTCACAGAATCCCCAGTATGGAGAAGCCCCGAGATAGGGAGAGCTGGCCCTCGAGGAGCGAGTACCAGATCCCTGGAAGCAGAGACTCGTTGGCAAGTACTCACGCAGCAGTTCCACATAGGAGATGGCACTGGCACTGGAATGGAGGCAGGCCCTCGAGGAGCGAGTACCTGGTTCCAAGGAAACAGCTCTGAGGAGTAGATGGTAGTAGTACTCACAGATGGTGTCTGTAGCGAATTCTTCCAAGTAGAAGAGGAGATGGACACAGGCAGCGAATCAGGGAACATGGGCCCTCGAGGAGCGAGTAGCAGTTCCTGATAGTGACCTGAAAGAAGCAGAGAGGCCCCTGAGGAGCGGGTACCCCATTAGCAGCAAAGTATCCAATAGAAGTTGGAGGCAGAGTAGCTGGGTATGGAGAGTGAATCCCATCCATAGGAAATCCCTTGCTAACTCAACGGCTAGCAATAAACAACAGGCTTAAATATCCGGGCAGCATGACATCATCACAGGGAGACGCCCCTGAGGTTCACGCCATAGAGGAAATAAGAATGAGGGTCACGCAGTGCGCATGCCCTAAGGTACCTGAGGAGCATGGCGGGAGGCAGCACCCAAGCCGGTCCGGGGACACCGGAGAGGATGGCGGGCAGACGCCGCAGCAGCCAGACGTCCACAAGGAGCAGGAGGAGTCACAGAAAAAGAAAGGTAGGCGGAAAAAAGCCGTTGGGCAGCAACGGTTGCAACAAAAATGTTGCCCCTATGAGTTCAGAAGAAGCAATCATGGAGGAACATCCTGTTGGCTTTGGGTGTTTTATTTATGCTGCCCCAGTCCATTTCTCTGCCTTGCTAATACCAGCCTCATAAGGCTTTCCCATCTTTGGCCCCTGCTCCAAAGCATGAGGGAGAGGAATAAGCAGTGAGGGAGAGGAATAAGCATATGCTCTCCCAATTTCAATTTCTTATGACTTGTGCCAGCTCCTACTCCTAGTTGTCTGCAGCTAAAAAAGTCTCTTTTAATTTTAGTGAAAGGAATTCCTTTTTTCTCACTTCCACTAGTACTGTGTTTGTACTTCTTATTGGCTGGTCTGGCTCCAAAGCAACATCTAATCCTCTACCCTTGCCATTTCCTCCTCATCCATTCCCTTACAATGGTATGATGGAATTTTAAGTGGCTACTGGGCATTTTGATGTCACAGCATGCTTTATTGATACAGTACCACTAGCCAATACCATTCTAATACTATCTGCCTGTAACACACAGTCAATCAAATTGACAGACTAGGTTCACTTCAGGGCTCAGTAAGCACTGCCAACTAGCAAAGCAAAGTTAATAGTGTGCTAGTAGCACAAACTCAGTTTATGTCTTTTTAGGGCTATCCGTCATAACGTATACTAAAATGTCCCTCTCTAACACATATACAGACACATATGCAGTGTATGTTTGTGCACTGCTCACTGACTCCTTTTGCCTACACAAAATAAAACAAAACAAAAACTGCCAGAAAGAGAATAAATAGAGAAGGATAGCAAGGCTGTCACTCTGTCACAGTTAGAGCACTGTGAATGCGGCCTTTTACCAATGCCAAGAATAATCTCTCTACTTTTGTAAACGTTTTCTTTGACTCTAGGAGAACTTCTGCAAAAACACACTTTCTCTGAAAATTCCAACAGAGAAAATGCAGGTTTTTTGCACATACTCAGACCTTTCAGTGGAAGGACATTAGCGTCACCTTATCCAGATGCCAGCTATAGGCTAGCTAAAAAAAATGCTTTACCTTGATTGGTCCTTCATCCTGTATACCTATCTACTTCTTTCAACTCTACTCCAGCCTGGCTACTACCTTATATGAGGGGGCATTTCTTGTTTTGTGCCAGATAGCACCATTGAAGGCAAAGTTTACCAGGCCCAGAGCTTATGTATGATCTAGGCCCCACTAGGTCACTAAGTAGGTGGGTGGACTAGGTTTGGTTGGAGGTCAAAGAGGCACTAGTATGCTGCTGCTGGGAAAGAGAATATTTGATAAAAGGGTTTGGATAGGAGGACGGGATGTTTACCATGTGACATACACATTTATTTTTTTTTATTTGGAGATGAGGACAACCTCTAGATGTGGCAAAAGTCTCAAAAGACCTCCTAGGGGTTTACTCATGTCGGTGGAGAAGGAGTGTATGGGGCCACTATGGCTTTTTAAAAGCATGTATCAAACCCCAAAGGAGTGCAAGGAATTTATACGTCCAGATATATAGATTCAATTCAAGCAAAAGTTTATTTTGAAAAATCTCAATGCGGCAATTCCATTGCTCACAAGTCAAGCTGAATAAGTTCTCTTTCAGGGTCCCCCGACACGGACCCCGTGTTTCGCCCGAAGGCTGCATCGGGAAGGACAAGGCAATTTTTAAGAAACTAAAATAAAGAAACAAACAATAATAATTTGATAACAACTATAGACCAAAATCGGGTACTGGGTATACACAATAATGCCGGGATCACGTACCTTTAAACACAAAGAGGAATTCTTACAGCTGACACAGCAAGGAGAGCAGGGAAGTCAGACAAAACACAACATTTAAAGGAGTCTGTTTTGGCGTGAATTATTGAACCAATCAGAGTGCAAGAATATTAGCCAATCAGAGAGAGGATAAACAATACAGTAACACAGACCAACTGAAACATTTCAAATGAAATATTGCCACTCAATTTCGTTGTTAAGACCTTTAGGATGGAGACAATCTAACCTGGAAATCCACTTTTGTTCTTTGCGGATGAGCATTTCAGAAAAAGTGCCCCCCCCCCCCCCCCTCGGGATGGTGGAAGTAACAAGTCAATTACCAAATACTTAAGGTCATGTTCAGAATGCCCTGCCGACTGCCAATGTGAAACTCATGGAGCTGATTTGCGACCAGTATGGATGTTAGACCGGTGTTCTACAATTCGGGTGCGAACTTGTCTAGTCGTATTGCCCACGTATAGTTTGGCAAAGGAGCTGCCATCACACATGCTTTGGGTTCTTTATCCAGTGAAATTCTCCCCATGGAATTTTTCCACCAGGGAAAATACCACAAAGTTTCCTAAACTGCAGTAATGAGTATTACAACTTTGGAACCTCCTTTAGGAGTCATTTTTTGTTACTTTTGCTGAAAATATATATAGATGGTAGGCTGTATGGATTCAGAGTTTTCACCCAGTCACAGACTAGTATGAAGGCTACAGGCCAACCTCTGAGTGAACTCCTGTTTCCTGTCTTGCACTGTGAAATGTTTACAAACAGGCAATAGTCTGTTTATTTAGTTATTCCAGTAGGTCTATGATGAGAAAGCAAGGAATTAACTTATACTAATGCACAAGAGAGAATGAAGGCCACACAGCTGCACCTGAAATTCATAAGAACTCAGAGGGAGGGAACATCACTGCTTTCCCAAGTAGTTTAGTATAAGGATAAAATAACAGAGAGAGGGAGAGTGCCCCCCCCCCCCCCCCCCCCAGACATGATAGCACAGGCTATTCCTTTGGAAACATGTAAGCTTTTTCTACCAATACTTCTCTATGATATGATTTTATTTATTCTATCCTCCTTTCCTGAAATAAACTTTCTTTCCTAAGCACCTGGAACCGTGATATACTGAATCAAAGTTTGGTGTGGCTCTTTGGTAGGGATTAAGCTTCTGGGTTCAAGCCCCCAGGTATAATCCCAGTAATCATGTGTGTTTATATTGGATAAGCCTCCGAGTTAATCCTGTGTGCATGCAGGCAATAAACCCCTCAAGTAGCACCAGTATAAACCTCAGTGAGATTAGCTTCCCCGGTCAGAGCCCCTGGGCAGAATGCCATTGTGCATTGTCTGAACCTGAAACAAAATTGGTGACAAGGATATTGGATTCCAGGTGAAAGGTTTATATGAGTTTTTAATTTATGTGCCTGTGCACGTCTTGATCTTTTAGTGTGAACGGCAGATTTGTTTATTTTGGGACCATCTAGTTTGTGTTAAGAACTTTTCTTGAGTGAGAGCCAAGATGGCCACTGCATGAGACACGCCGAAGGAGCTCTCTTATACTTGTTATTGAGTTCCTTTGGAAATATTTGCCTGTTGCTGTATTTCTACTAAGATGCCACACACTAAGCATAAAGCTAAGTTAAAAAATCATATACCTGATAAAGATGAAGGAATCCAACAAAGATTCAGAGCTTCTTCGAGGTAACCCCGAAAATGCCGGAAGCGAGGTCCTCGTTGGAAGAGAGCCAGGAGCACGGCTCTCTGGCCAGGGCTGAAATGATCTCGCTAAGTCTGGAGGCTCCTGAGACGTTGTCTCCTCCATGAGGTGAGATGCAGGTCAAATCAAAGGAAACACCACGATCTCTGGGAGAGAGGAGTAGAGAAACGTCGACCCAGGATTCTGATGGAGGAGGTGGAGAGAGTGCGAAAGAGGGAGATGGAGGAGCTCCGGTTGGAGGAATTACTTTGACTCCTAAACCCCCATTGATGGCACCAGCACAGGACAATGTGGAGAGCTTTAAAGCACAAGAATTGGTAACGTTAATACCCGGAACCATTTCTTCACTACAAAAAACACCAGTTATTACTTTGGAATCATTATGGAATGCTTTAGTTTCAATCCAGTCTGCTATATCAAATTTGACACAGGTAGTCCTTGAGACTAATAAAAGAGGATTGAATATTGAAAAAACTGTTAGTTTACAGAAAAATAAAATTGAGCAACTTGAGGAATCATCATTGAAAATGGAAAATGTTCAAGTTAACCTAATTAAATCAGCAAGTTTAACTGAGAGAAAATTTGAAAATATTGAAAATTCACTCCGCTATTTAAATCTGCGAGTGGTTAATTTTCCTATTATTAAGAAAATGTCTCCTCTTAAACTGTTTAAAGAATACATGAAAAAATGTATCAAAATACCAAAGGAAATTGTCTTTGTATTACATTTTGGCTCCCAATATTTCCTTTGTGTAATTAGAGATAAAATATGAAATGTGAATGATTGTTAAGTATGTTGTACTGAAGGATTAAGATGTTTTGAATCTCTATTCTTGTGAATATATGATTGTAACATATCTGAAATGGCAAAATAAAAAATGAAAAAAAACCCACTTTTCTTATAATCTGTAAAAAACAGGATAGAGTGTAAGAAAACCTACTGTGAACAGAATATTGTGTGTATTTAACTTTAGCATCATGTAGTCACAGAAGGTGTCATTTGTTAAGAGTCAAAAGGTCAGTAAGGTAGAATTAAAAGCAGAAAAAAAGAGAAAATACCTTTTGGAGATTGCAGCAGCTTGTAGGAAGAATCCATGGGGTCCTAATGTCACAGCAGACTTAAATTCTTTTGATGATGTGGAAAATAAGATTTCCGAGTATATCAATGCCACAATGCCCAAATATAAGAATAAACAGAGCACAGCCTTAATATGGCTACTGTTAAATATTACAAGTGCTTGGTCATAACACCTTAAGATAGTTACAGATAAATTGAAACAAAAAAAACTGTAATAAATGAATGCAGGAGAAGTTGTTTTCTGCCCAGTTGGCAAAAGATAGAGAACGCTATGAGCCGCATGAGACTGATTTAATTGAGAAGCTAAAAATTGCTAGAATCCAGAATGAGGCTTTAAAGTCTAAAATTACTTGTTTGTTTGTTGTTGTTGTTTTTTTATTTGCTTTCCAATAAATTTACAAAGCAATAAACTTTGTACAGAAATAAAGAAAACATTTTTTCAACAAATTATTATACATATCCATTAATAATCATTCTTTTTAACTTAGACCACTAAGAGGCTGAAATTTGGATATGGAAGAATTAGGAAATTAGGAGCTAATACAGCAAAAGAGAAACAACATTTTCTGAAAGTATTTCATGCGTCCTACCCACTATTTTATATACCTAGGTTATGGGACTTAATATCGGAGAGTGTGGGGGTTGGGTGTTTGGCTTCCCTGACAGATGGCACGCCACCTCAGAAGGTCAACATCTGTCCCATGTCTAAAACCTACTCTTAGCATAAAGAAACTGTTTTGTGCCGACCGCAGCAAGTTTTAGCAAGTAAACATACTTCCTGCTACAGCTAACAGGAAGTCAGCAGGAAATATCTAGTGCAAGCTTTTCTGCAGCCCCAGAATAGCTCATGACCTACTTGCATTTCTGTGGGTTTTCACACCTAGGTAGCTCAGTACCATTGCCTCATGACCAGCTAATGACCTCCCCCCTCCCTGCCTGAAGACTGACCGCTTGCACCTACTGCCCACTTGCACCCACGTAGTAAAAGGTCAGCATAAACATTTATGTGGAAATATTGTAGCAGTAAATATGTGACATATGTATCCGATGCAATGCTATGTACAAGATTTTACAATAAAAAGGGGGCTGCCCAAAATGCTGGGAGCACGCTTCACCCTGAATCCCGTGTGAGGTGTCTTCATTACCGTTGCTACAGAGAGGAGGTTTGAAGAGCTCGGTTCCGGGATTCCAGAAAAAACTTTAAATGCTCAGGCAAAAAATATACATATACTTCATTATTTAATTTCAGTATACACTTGCAAGGAAACTTCAGTTGGAAAGATGCTCCCATTGATAGGGCCTCTTGCCGTAGGGCAAGAAACCCTTTCCTCCTCTCCTGAGTGGGTTTTGCTAGGTCTGGAAAGACTTGTATAAAACACCCATGAAAATTTACCCTTAAGTTTTGAAAGTAACTACGCATAATTAAAGAGATATCTTGCTCATATACACAGGATATTAATAGGGTGGCTCTTTCTATTATTTCTACTGCAGAGGATTCAAGAAATTCTGTTAAGTTCCCCAAATTTAGTTGGGGCAACTGTTGTTGTTCACTCCTTCCCCCTGGACTTCTAAATGGAAGGAAGTATACCCTATTAAATGATGGATGACTCTCTGGCATAATTTTCAATACCTCAGTCAGATATCTTCTAAGTGTAACTCTAGGCTGTTGTTCACCTATTATTTTAGGGAAATTCAAGAGTCTAAGGTTTAAACGCCTCAATCAATTTCCCATGTACTCCAGCTTTCTATTCAGAGATGATTGATCCTGGATAACAATAGACTGCATTTCCAGCCCTTTTTTTGTCTCAGATTCCAGCGTCTGTATCTGAAGTTTATGATCTTCAAACTGAGTATTACTTTCTACTGAAAAATTATCCAGTTTTATTACACCTGCTTCTATTTGTTGGGAACACTTCTGAACTTCAGACCTAAGCTGAACCATTAACTCCCACAATGAGTCTAAAGTGACTACAGACGGCTTCAGTTGAATATCCATAATGTTTTGAGGAGTAACTCCTATAGCTGTAGATGCTTTATTCTCTTCACTCATCACTGTTGTTAGATTCATAGATTCCATAGGTGTACCCTCTTTGGCTCAGTGATAACAACCACCTTGTTGTCGGAAGTCTGTGAAGATGTCAACGAGGCTATCCTCAGGTTCGGGGGGCTAAGAGAAACCTCCCCAGGTGAGAAGGAGGCTCCTTCTCCTATCTCTCCAGCGGGAACTTTTGCCGCCTCGATTGGGTAGGAACCTGTGTACTGTGGGATATTACGTTGACCCGGAGGGATGTCAGATACAGAGGGAAGTATTCTGATTTTCCCTTTGCGTTTGGGAGGCATGTCCAGAGGTAAAACTAAAAAGAGGAAATATTATATCAGCTTACCCGGGTCAAACAGTTACAGGAGTACGATAAGATCTTTCTTCCTTTCAATTGAGATCTCGAAAGTTGCAGGAGGGATTCAAACCCCTTAATCCCAGTCGAAAGATGTTAAAAAAAAACAAAACTGCAAGATCTTAATCCAGTTTAAGACAGAACAAAGCCGCGCACGCCCCTTTGGCGACGCGCCGGCGGCAGCTGCGCGCCGCTAAGAGCCGCTTTTTCAGCATCCTCTGAGGCCCCGACAGATGACGTCACTCGCTGGCTTCAGGCTGTCTGCGGCTGGGCCCGTTGAAGCAAGATTTTTCCACTCCCGGATAAGAGGTGAAAGCGTCCTCCTACCTCCTTCACTCTCTCTTTCAGCCCAGTAAAATTACTTGTTTAAATAACAGTTATTTGATAGAGATGAAGAATTAGAAATTCTTTTGGAACACTGGCCCAAACCTGTGGGTCTCAAGGCACTACACTGTTTCCTGGGGTTTGCCCATTACTATAGGGAATTCATCCCTAATTACTTCTCCTTGGCAGCTCTACTTACAGCCCCGATGAAGAAAGAATCCAATACCAAAAATGACCATGCTTGCTATTCAAGCCTTTAAGCAACTTAAACAGGAATTAACGCAGGATCTGTGCTTACCTTATCCAGATCCAGGCAAGCCATTCATCCTTGAAGTAGATGCACTGACCCTCAGGATAGATGCTGTTTTCCAGCAACATAATCATAATGGTACTCCTGTGACCTGCTCCTACTTTTCAAGGAAATTCTCCTCAGTGGAAAAAAACTATAACATAGGAGACAGTGAGCTGCTAGCAGACAAGTTGGCATTGGAAGAATGGCAACATCTACTAGGAGACAAACATCCAATAACCATCTGTACAGACTACAAAAACCTTGAACATTTGGCACAGGCTCAGAGGCTAAACCTCAGCCAAGCCCGCTGGCTCTTGTTTTTCAATTGATTTGATTTCAAGTTGTGGTACTGGCCTGCTGACAAGAACCATTGAGCTGATGCTCTCTCTCAGTCATTTGATACTGAATTAAACCTTGGAATCTCCATGGTACATCATTGATCCAACCAAAATTGTGGTTTCAGCCATCTTCACTGTCCCTCCCAGGAAGATTGAGGTACCTCAGCATCTATAACAAAAAGTACTTGCATGGGCACATGACTCCCATCTATCTGGTCATCTTAACATCACCCAAATATTGTAATTAATCGTGCGATACTACTGGTGGCCTCAGATGAAAACCAACATCCAGTGCTACATAGCTTCCTGCCTTATATGTGCCATGCTTAAAAGTGTCAGAGTATAACTTTAGGGGTTGTTGTAGATGCTGCCAAGCCCTCTCCTTCCTCCCCCCCCCCCCCCCTGGTACGCTGGACAAATGTGACCACAGATTTTGTCTGTAACTTTTCTCTCTCTGGCAGCAACACCACTTTCTGGGTGGTCATGGATAGATTCTCAAAAATAGTGCATTACAATCTTCTCCCTCGCCATCTGTCTGTGCCTGAATTGGCCAAAGTGTTCAATCAAGTCATCTTTCATCTGCATAGATTACCCCACCATATCCTTTCAGACTGAGGAGTTCAGTTTACCGCTGGCTATTGGAAATGTTTATGCCAGACGTTTGGAATCACATTAGGCTTTACCTCTGCCTATCACCCTCAAAAAAATGCCAGAGTGGATGAATCAAGATCTCATGGCATTTCTATACACCTATGTAAACCAAAGACAGGATAATTGGGCCTCCTGCTCCCATATTCTGAGTTTGCCCCAAATAATCATGTAAACAGTTCTATAGGCTCTTCAAGCTTTTTCATCATCCTTGGATGCCACAGACAGGCTGGGCCACAGACAGGCCAGAGATGGCATCCAAGAGGCCAGCGCCCTGCTGTAACAGTCTCTCTGCCTGACTGGTATACGGGTCGGGTTCGGGCTGGTCCGACGCACTGCTGTCCTGCTGCCGATCACGTTGCATTTCAGCCAGTGAGTCCTCCAGCTCCCCTCCCTGCCACTGCTGCTCCTCCTCTGCAGACTGTTCCATGTGTTCATGGGCTTACACCTCCTCCTCTTCCGACGAGTCATGGACCACCTGCAAACGCCGGTACAGCCTTTGGGGTTGTCTAGGTGCAGGTCCGGGTTGCTCATCATCTGGCTCCCCTAAATTCAAAAGCATATAGATATTAGCACACTGGCAATAGGGGTGTGATGTACTTGGCTCCATATGTGATACATGGTACAGTAGCAGCCCTGACTAATACTCCAGTGGTAGTCACATAGGACTCTGCATTCTAGGTAGGCCCACATCCTGATGTACACACCTGGGGGTATCATGTGTGGCATAGTGGGGCCATCAACCACACCATCCAGCACCTGACCAACAACCCCTTCTGGACACAGAGGGTTGTCAGTGTGCTGCATGGAATGTCGTAACTTAGCAGGCTGAGTTAGAACAGAGGGCCCTGTCATAGGAACAGTGCCTTAACCCTCAACCTAATCGAGCCCCACTGTTTATGCATTCCAGGGACACATGACCTGTGCAATATGCTATGGAACCTGTGAAGTAGGCATGTCTGCTAGAGGAAGTGGGGAAGGGAAACAATAGGGGAAGGGTAGAAAGGGGCTGAAGGGGGACATGAGGAATGGGGGGGGGGGAGCGTGAAAGACCCCTTTGCAATGTTGAACATCCAATACTGAGCAGGTGACACTACCAACTGTAATGGACACATCGGTCATATGCCTCACATCAGTTCCCATAGAACAACTGCACACTCCCATTGCTGACAGTGTGGAAAGCTAGCTTTGTGTGCCTGCTTACCCATGTGCACCAGCAGAAACTCTGACAGTCTACTTTACCCGTAAGAAATAACATCCACAAACTATTGTAAGACAGTCCCTACACTATACTGCCATATACGGCCTGCTGTATGACCACATATAATCAGCATCACCATACATACCTACCAGATCAGTGCACACTGTCCTGCTAGTCTACTACCCAAAGTGGAGCAGTCCAATCCTCTGTGCTGGCTTGGTACATACATCTGTACAGCAGCCCTGCCTGGAATCCTGGATACTGACTGCTCTATATGGCCACAGTGTTGGCTATACAGGTTAACAGTAATCAGTACTTATAGGCAGAGACGGGAGGTATGTCAGTTCAGAAACAGTACAGCTGCCCAGGTAGTAGAGATATATGAAGACATATGCTGCTATACTATGAGGAGGTACATGGATAGGATTACAGGGGGATTGACAAAGTTGTAGTTCTGCTTACCTTCCCTGCCCTACACGGCGCATGGTGTCAAGCTGGCCAATGCCACCCACAGCTGCCTCCGAGATGGTACCCAGTATCAGCTGCTCAGAGGATGAGAAGGTTATGTGGCACCATTCTCCCTCTGTAAGGCGCCTGGCCTGCTTGCACTTCACCAGTCTCCTCATGTCCCTCCACTTATGCATGAGTCCCCCAATACTGCGATTGTGATGGAACACGGAGTTCACAGCATGCCTGATCCCTCTCCAGATCTGTTCCTTCCTGTATGCACCCACCGTACGAGACTGTGGACCATACAGCGGATCCTAGTGCCATATGACATGCTCCACCAGCATATCAACCTTAGCTGGCATGAAGTTCGGCTTCCGGATGAGAACAGGACATGCCTGAGCCATGGTGAAGGTGCCCAGTGAGTGGACCAGTGATAGTTTTAAAGGGAGCCCAATTTGCGCAGGTCCCTCCCCACTGCCGCGTAAGTTATGAGCACAGCTGATCCCATCAGCGCGAATAGCAATTACGCACGCCGACAATTAAAATTGATGCGGAACATGTGCGTGCTGGCTGACTTGTATGTGCCGCCTATTGATTTTCATGAAGATGTGCGCGCTGCCTCTCGATTTTAATGAAGATGTGTGCGCCGCCTATGTACCTCAATTGAGCTGTGCATATTGGCCTACCAAAGAGGTGTGTGTGCAGCCATTAACGAATATATGCAACATGTGCATGCTGTTTCCCCTCCCCACCGGTAATTATGGGTAATCAGCTACCACTTTGTGTCATTGCCCTACAAGGTGTTGGAGGTGCTGATTAGTAGAGATGTGAATCATGTCCTCGATCGTCTTAACGATCGATTTCGGCTGGGAGGGGGAGGGAATCGTATCGTCGCCGTTTGGGTGTTTAGATTATCGTGAAAAAATCGTTAAAATCGTGAACACACACTAAAACCCCCTAAAACCCACCCCCGACCCTTTAAATTAAATCCCCCCCCCCCCCGAACCCCCCCCCCCCAAATGCCTTAAATTACCTGGGGGTCCAGCGGCACACTAAAACCCCCTAAAACCCACCCCCGGCACACTAAAACCCACCCCGACCCTTTAAATTAAATCCCCCACCCCAAATGCCTTAAATTACCTGGGGGTCCGTAGCGGCGGTCCGTAGCTTAAATTACCCCCGGGTCCGTAGCTAAATCGGGGAAAGGGGGAGAGCAGGAAATCCGGCACAGTAAATCGTGCTGTCTTCAGCCGGCGCCATTTTGCAAAATGGCCACCGCAAAATGGCGGCGGCCATAGACCAATACGATTCGACGCAGGAGGTCGTTCCGGACCCCCGCTGGACTTTTGGCAAGTCTTGTGGGGGTCAGGAGGCCCCCCCAAGCTGGCCAAAAGTTCCTGGGGGTCCAGCGGGGGCCCCTGGAGCGATCTCCTGCCGCGAATCGTTTCCATACGGAAAATGGCGCCGGCGCACACATCTCCACTAGAGTCTATGGGGCACGCACATCTCCACTGGAGTCTATGGGGCACAGCACACATCTCCACTAGAGTCTATGGGTGAGGCGCACATCTCCACTAGAGCCTATGGGCGGCACGCACATCTCCACTAGAGCCTATGGGGCGTGCATATGCTGCCTGTAATCCATACCATACTACATAGCAGATGATAAAATATCAACACTAATCCAGGCTGTTTGGTGGGCTGCTATAGTGGAATTAGATCCTAGTCCCTTGACTTCAATGGAGCTCTGTTGAAAGGTTATGGCTGAGAGAGGGCCTGTATAACATACCTATGCTAACTAACTTTGGTGTGCAGGCTTTGCACACCCTTTTTGGTTGTCCTTCATTACTATGACCATGTGTTTCAGTATGTATATTCCGTTATATGTACAGAGGGTCGTGTTAAGAGGAGGGTGTGGGCCTATGAATGCCCCCTATCCATGACTCCATGGTATATAGTAATGCAGAGTTATACTATGGATAGACGTGGTACCTACAAATGTTTTTAACCCCGCCAGCTGTTCTTCCTTTACCATATGAGGATCCCTATCTGCACTACTCCTTGTTTGCTTTCTGACCTTACATGTCTCCATTTAACTTGATGCCTACACTGTATGTGGTGCAGGTGATGTTGCTGGTGATCATCTTGGATCATATGGATGAAACCACTCCTGGAACTCCAAGGTGGTTCTTCCTTGTTGACCACTGGATGATACGTTGCAGTGTTACTGTACCTATACCTTCCCTCTACCACCTTCCTTTGCTCCTTCCCCCACCTTCCTTCCTTCCTTCCCTCCCTCACTCCTTCCCTCCTCCCTCCCTACTTCCTTCCCTCCCTCCCTCCTTCTTTCCTTCCCTCCTTCCTTCGCTCCTTCCCTCCCTCCTTCCTTCCCTCCCTCCTTCCTTCTTCCTTCTTCCTTCCCTCCCACCTTCCTTCCCTCCCCTACCTTCCTTCCCTCCCCCACTGGGACAATACATGGGCCCCTTCCATCATTACCTGAAATGAACACAACAGTTTTCAAAATCAAACTTGTATTGTAAACATTAAAAACTGTACAATATTTACAGAAACTTAAAGGGTGGGAAGGGGTGAGCTAAGGAGCAAAACTATTTACATAACAAAACATCCCGTGGGGTTAGGGAGGCAGGGACCAGAGAGGATGATCATGGATGACGGATCAGATCCCCCAGGGCAGCTATAGAGCCCTGATGATCCGATCCGTGTTCCGGATCATCCTCTCCTGGAAGGCATTCACAGCCCTCAGTCCCTCTCGGACCCCCCTCACAAACGCCATGAATTGTCTTAGGGTCAGAGGCTCATCCTCGGGGGAACGTTCCCCCGAGGTTGGGCCTCTGTGCTGGTGCCGTGAGGGGGGGCAGTGAGGCATGAGAGGGCCACAAATGCCTCCCTGGACCAGCAAAGGCTGGCCCCTGGGTGCCCCCGCGTCCCTAACCCCATGGGCAGAATGGGGAGAATGCCCTACGGGGGAGCTAGGGGGAGGCCCGGGATGTGCCTTTGCTTGGGGAGGTGGCCGCTGCTGGTGATGTCTCCTTGCGGGGGGGGGGGGGGGAATCCGGCTCCCCCCCCCCCCCCGGAGTGGTTACGGTTCCTCGTGGAGCTGGGCCTGGCCTCACCTCTTCAGCATCTGTGAAACAAAAGGAGACGTCTGAATAAACTGTACATTTAGGTTCAAAAGGGGGATAGGACATTCCAGTAGCTTGGAGGGGTCACTTACCACCAGGCCCAGCCCGCTCTGCCCGCAGCCGCTCCAGCCACCTCGCCCTGTTCAGGCGCAGCCACCAGGCTTTCTTCTTCAGGTCCTCTATCTATTGGAACGACAGGAGGGAGAACCATTAGTGTACTCTGATAGTCATAATAGGAACAGCATACTTGAATGTGAGTGTTATAACATTAATGACTGTTGAAGACCATGATATTCTTGCCTAATCATGTAGTTATCAGCATTGCCAATTAACTTTTTTTTCAATATCTTTTATTGAGGCACAACACAACACAATCCAAACCAGTGTAGTTAACAGCATGAAAGAACCTCATAACATTTTCCTTGTTTCGCTTGTCTATGCTAATTAACTTTTTATAGTGCAGTTGACTAGGACACGACAATACACTGATTGGTTCCTCCTGTGAGGCCTAACCTGACATTCACACTCCCACATTACCCCATCAACTGTAGTACAGTCTACTTACTCCACGGGGGTGGGAGGCCTGCTCATTAAAGTGGGCCTGCAGCCGTCTCCAGGACCGCCTGAGGTGTGTGTAGTCTGTGCGCATTCCTTGGATTGGAAACAGCCACCTTTCTCTGGCCACCACCAGGGATGCCAGCAGTTCGATGCCCTGGTGGTGAAGTTGGGCTGCCTGCCCCGTCTTGCCATTTTGTGCTGTGGGCGGAACGGGAAGTCCTGCCCTTGCATTCGCATGTGCACGGCCACGCATGCGCGCAATTTCGGGAGAAGCACAGATACCGGCGCGCACAAGTTTACTTGTGCACACAGGCCGTGTGCGCAGCTAATTGACCTACGCGCACATCTCAATGTCCACATATGTGCGTATTTTGTATAGTGTGCACATACTATGCAAAATTTATGGGATCCTCTGTGTGCGCAGGGGCGCGCGCAGTTCTCCCGCCACGCGTGCTTCTTTTAACATCGACCCCAAAATATATTCTCTTCATTACACACAGCCAAGATCATGCCAGGTTCTCTTCCTCCCAGGCAGCTGATAGACTTTCATTTATGGTCCCTGAGTTCTTCTTGCCCTGCACCTGGAAAGGATGTGCACAGAAAAACATTTTGTTTCATTTCTGGAGTTATTAAATTCAGTTTTAGTTTCGTTTGAGATTTATTTGGGTTCGTTTCATTTAACAGAAATGAAATAAGCACCAAAGCATAAAGAAAAACAAAAGGAAAGAAAGGACCCTCTCCATCATCTATCCCACCTCCCCAGCCCTGCTGACATTTCAAAATAGTTCCTCTCCCTTGCCCCCAAAACACACCCTCTCTGGATACCACCTATCCTTTCAGTGGTAAGATTAAAAGTGTGGAGAAGAGGTAATGCAGGTTCTTGTAGGATCCCTGAGGGTAGGCCTCTAATAAAGAAGGCAGAACCTTAGCCCACTTCTGTCTCTAGCCAGGTCCTAGGTATGTACATCCATTATCCAATGGGAAGAAAAATACAGCAAAATCCTTGTTTTGTTTCATTAGCAAATGAGGAAGCCACTAGGGAAAATGTTGTATTCAAGGCTCACATCACAGATCCAATGTACCAAATAATTACATGAAACAAAAGGCCCCATATCCCATTATACAAACATAATGTCAAAAACATATAATAATACATATTACAGTTACTTATATTTTTATTATAAACGCATACAAATATATAAAAAAACACATAAATATGCAAGCACACCATCTTAAAACATTGACAAGGATCCCTTGTTTCACCAATGATTGGATTCCTCAGGGGATTATACAACATAGATAGCATTATAATCACACAATATAATACAAATTCACAAAGTACAAAATAACAATATAATGATCATGTATCAGTTTATGAAGGACATACACATAGGGCCAGATTTTTAAACCTACGCATGGGCGTAGATTTTATGCACACAACACAGCACGCACAAATCTACACCCAATTTAATAACATGTGCGCATAGCCGCACGCATGTTATAAAATCTGGGGTCGGTGCGTGCAAGAGGGTGCACACTTGTGCACCTTGCGCGCCAAGCCCTAGGGGAGCCCCGATGGCTTTCCCTGTTCCCTCCGAGGCCGCTCCGAAATCGGAGCGGCCTCGGAGGGAACTTTCCTTCCGCCCCACCTTTCCCTACCTACCCCATCCCCCAGCCCTATCTAAATCCCCCCCTGACCTTTGTTGACGAAGTTGTGCCTGTCAGCTGAGTGCCGGCATGCAAGCCCCTGGCACGACCGCTGTGCCGGAGGCCTGGTCCCGCCCCGCCCCGCTCCCAGTCCGCCCCCTCCCCGCCCATTTTTTCAAGCCCTGGGACATACGCGTGACCCAGGGCTTGAGCACATCACCGGGCCTAGGCTCGGCATGCGCAGGAGCGGGTTTTCGGGGTTATGCGCGTAATATACTTGCGTAATCCTTTGAAAATCCACCCCATATTGCCTATTTCACCAACTTCAACCACACAGGGCTACATTATCATGTCATTGAAAGCCTCAATGTAACTCTGACTATCCCTTATTATAAATCCTCATTAAATTGCACTGCCTCATCCCACAACCTATCACAATGGCTGTATCTAGTAAACAAACATGACACCACCCTATCATATAATTGAGACCAATGTCATCCATCATAACCACCATGCAAAAAATGCAGATCACTTTTTCCAAGGGCCTATCCTCAGGGACCCAACAAGATCATGTATGTATTTATTTATTTAAACACTTTTATTTACCGAAGTTCGTATGGACATCACATCGGTTTGTTTGCATAAAACAACAGGGAAGAAGAGGAAGAGAAATCGGAAGAAAAAGGTTACATTATAACAAACGAGTTATCTTCTGGCAATAAAGCTTTTAAATGCTAATCCCTTAGACTGTCTTTATGAAGTTTCCTGTACAGGATCTGTGTACCCTGTCACAACTTGGTTTTTACATTTCTTTTCCCTATTTTTCCTTGCTCTTTCTCAAACTGTACTACCTCCCAACAGACAGCTGTTCTAAAATGGTAGGGAAGATTTGGTTGATCATGATCACTAGTGCTAGGAGGTTGAAATACAATGATTATCAGAAATAAATAATTTCCACAGTACTGTATTTCAATATAATCTGGAACTGAAAAAGATCTAGTTATGCTGGTAAATAAATCTCAGATCAAATTTCCAGGAAATTATCCTATCTAGACTGATTGTAGGCAGTTAGTTTAGTTGCTTAATGCTCTGTATGTACTCTTTTATAATGCATATCTTACATAGAAAGGCTTAAGGAACTCAAAATGTATTTTCTAAAACAGGGGTCCCCAAATTTGATCTTAAAAAGCCACAACCCAGTCAGGTTTTCAGGATTTCCACCATAAATATACATGAAATGTATTTGCATGCACTGCCTCCATTATATGCAAATAGATTGTATATATATTTATAGTAGAAAACCTGAATGCCGGCTGGGGGTGTGGCCCTCAAGGATTTAATTTGAGGACCCTTGCTCTAAAATAGAAAGGACAGGGGAACATGTTAGAGAAATATTAAAATATTTAGCAGACTTCAATAAAATACACAAAGGTAGCATTTCCATAAAAAGCCTCAACAGTAAATGGTCAAGATATAAAAAGGGGAAGCAAGGAGTTTTAGAGAAATTGTGGAGAAATAATATTTTACTGAAAGAATAGTTGTTGCATGTAAAAAAAGCTATCAATAAAAATGGGATGAACCAAAAGAGTGACAGAATTCAAGGAAGCTTGGAACATTTGCAGAGGGTAAGATGACAAGATAAGTAGGTACTGCAGTGACTCAGGAGGAAAGAGGACTTTGGAGATTGGATGAGACTAGAATTTCTTATCTACCAGAATCTACTATATTACTATGAATAGCAATCTGTTCAAACCCATATTATACCTTTATCTACCCTGACACCGTAAGCAATCATAGACGGCAAATAGAATGCTAAAGAATTGTACAATGTGCTGATTTACCACTGTTTTATTTATATGTATCACTTTTGATTATTATTAACTGCAACTCATGTTACAACCATTCATTATGGAAGCCAAAAAAAAAGACAATCTTCCATATGCAATCTATCGGTTTCCTTAAGAAGTCAAGAATTTCTTGGTGGACTTTCCTTTTAGTTGATATGCCTTCCAGGGATGAAAATGTTTACTATCAGTAATTAACCAATAAGAAACAGTAAGAAGAATATTCCAAGAGACTTATTATTCTTATATTGTAACTAGTGAATGCTATCTATCCTGTTCTAAGCTTTAGCAAGTTTCACAGGAAGAACATTAACAGAACACATAGTTATTAATATAGGTAGATAGATACATGGATAGACAGGGATAGACAGATAGAGATATGGTAACTGCAAGGCAGCTGGAAAATAGCTCCTTTGTCAAAGAAACAGCAAAGGGTACACATCAACATTTATTGAAAAATATATGGCTCTTGCTGCATAACTGAACTGTACTGTAGTACTACCAGTGAGAACATTAACAACTATAAACAATCCTATCCACTTGGCGTACAATCAGGGACACTATGCTCCTCATGAAGATTATGATTATTATGGGAATAGTGTACTTGAAATGTCACTTTAATTGAGTGTATATGTGAGTTAGTCTGCTGCTTGATACCTAGAGTAGTTACTGTAGTGCATGTGTATGCTCTATTAATCTTTCACTATGAACATTTCTCTGTTTAATGAAACCAGGTCTATTGAGGCTGTGCATGGAACTGTGATCAGCTCATTCATCTTTATTTGATTCCTTGCTGACACTAGAGTTGCCCTATGACACAGGTTAAGTCACTGAGTGACCATTACCTCCTTGTTTGCTCTCTCATGTTACTCCTAACCACTTTTCTAAAGTCAAATCCACATGATTTGTGCCAATTTCATGGGGGCACAAACTGGAACATCCGATAGCTTTCTACATGACCGATCACACTCGCACATCACATGCTGCTGTGTCAAACACGTTTTCCCTTCTTATAGATTTTGATAGAGCTATGAGTACCAGAGGTCTCAATTGTAAAATGTCATGACACTGCAGCACAATTTTTTATTACAGTAATTTCACAGTGTCACTTTGTCATTATTTCAGGATAGCTTTGGACCATGACTGAAATGAAACATAGCTCTTAGAGTATTGTGTGATGCAAATTGTGAGTTAGTGTGACAAAAAAAGCAGGCATTGTTAGGAAACCCTACGGACAGAAAAAGAGGGAGAAACGGGGAAAAGAAAGAGGAAACAAATAATTAGTATTCTTTATGGCAGATTATATAGTTAAAAATAAATAAGGAGGGAAAATACATATTTACTTTCAAGCCATATTTGCATATTTTATGAATGGATGAAATGAAAATATTAAACTACTTTTTACTAAATAGGACAGTAAAATACTGTAATTAACAGTTACATTACTAGATTACCGGTATATAAAATGTATTATATAGGTAGCTACTCATTCATAATTCAAACTAATTACATCAGTACAATAGGTTATCATAATGACATGTGATGATTTAGGAATACTATGGATTCCAAAAAAGCATCACTTATACAGATGCCATTTGTTGACATACAATCAGTGCTTGTGATTCAGAAGGGCCAGCTTCCATGACAATCCATTTCCTTTATTGTCTTGTAGTTTTAAGAGCTAGCTTCTATTGAGTTACAGTGTCATGAGTTGTAATTCACAAGTTTTTCCCCATTTTATAACTTTCATCTTTAATCTAGGTCACCGGTGTGATATCTCGAATGAGATCGAATGTCGGTATATAAAAATAGTAATATATATATATATATATATATATATATATATATATATATATATATATATATATATATATATAACCAGGAATAAGAAATTGCTTTCCCAAGTCTACATGATAATATTAATTTATGGACTTTTCCTCCAGGAACTTGTTCAAATCCATTTTAAACACAGCTATAATAACAGCTATTACCTCTTTCTCTGGCACCAAAGTCCATAATTTAATTGTATGCTGAGTGAAAAAATACTTTCTCCATTTTATTTTAATTGTGCTACCTATTATCTTCATAGAGTATCTTCTAGTCCTAGTACTATTTGAAAGGGTAAATAGTTACTGCTTGTTTACTCATTCCACCCCATTGATGATTTTGTAAGCCTCAGTCATATCTGCTCTCAGCCGTCTCTTCTCCAGGATGAAGAGCCCTAACCTGCCTCTGCTCACTTTATAATGGAGCCATTCCATATATTTTATCATTTTTGAGATGGAGTGAATAGAGCTGCATACAACACTCAAGGTTTAATTGTACCATATAACAATTCAGAGGCATTATGATATCATTTTTTATTTTCCTTTCCTTATAATACCTAACATTCTGTTTGATTTTTTAACTGTTACAGTGCAGTAAGTTGTGGATTTGAAACAGGTACTTTGTTAAACACCTGGAGGTTTATATTCAAAAGTTATCCATCTAAGGCCTGGATTTATCAAAATGTGGTAAGAATTGCATGTGATAGCAAAAGGGGTGTGGTTTATACAAATATTCATTGTGTTGCAATTTGTGCTAATTACCTATGTGAAGAGCTAAGTTAGTGCAAATTGTGATAACATTATCAGACTTTGTGATAGGAGCCAGACCTGTTGTATTTCCCACATATAACCGCTGGGGGGAAAATGTTTAGTAGTTTTAAGCTCCTGGAGAGAGAGAGGGAGAGAGCGAGCCTGGCCACCTAGCTTGATGTTACTCAGGTAGAGAATCCATCAAGCTAGGTTGAGAGAACATTGCCCAAATCTCATCTTGGAGTGAGTTTCCTCACTCCGAGGGTCATCAGATGTTCACAAGAGACCACTGTTCTGTTCGTACATCTAACATTGAATGTCAAAGGGGCCCCTAACCCCCTATACTGATACCTAAACCTCACCTCGAGTTACTAGGTGGGCCTACCATAGGGATACAAAAACCTATCTAGGGAGATGACATTATGGCCAGACTCCTCTCTCTCTCTCTCTCTCTCTCTCTCTCTCTCTCTCTCTCTCTCTCAGCTAGTTAGATGCTCTGGGAACTTCAATTCACCTAAATAGGGCAGCTATCACACAATTCAAAAAGGTGTTGTTAAATCTGTGCAATAGCTCTTCACAGCCAGGCAAACTCCTCCTATTTTCCATATTTGCATCACACCATGCAATATGGTACTATCACATGCAGTAAACATGTTTTCGCATGCATTAAGCCCTTAACACATGCAAAAAAGCCTTAATGCATTTTGATAAATGACTACCTGGTGATATTCATTGCTGAATGTAGTTAAATTCTTGTATGTGGCTAGAATTTAGCTGCATAAGTCGGGAGCATTCTGAGGCAGGTGGGAAGCATTTCCAGGTGGAGCAGAATTAACTGCATAAGTTATTTGGCTAACTCCAATATTCGGAATTAGTCACTTAGCCTATGCGTCTAACTCTGGTCAGGCCATAGGACTGTCCTAAAGTTAGCTGGTTAGACCAGAATGTACGTCAATGCCAAAGCAGCGGTATGAATACATCACGCATTCTAAGAGAGAAAAAGCACTCTGACCAAGAAGATATAATCACCGCGACATTTTCAGCGTCAGCACAGCACTCAATGTGAAGGAGAAAATTTTGCCATCACCTAAAGAGCATATTTTCACAGCTGAGTCATAGAGGTATATTCCATGCTTAAGAGTCACTCCCTGATGAAGAGGATTTACTTGAAACACTGCACTGTCGGGATTACAATACTTATTGCATGAAGTTATGTATACAATATCTTGGCGTCATAACTGTGAGTCTTTTATGGTATAACATTTAATTTTTGTATACCACCACAGCTGACTCACAATGGACTATCAAGTTAGCCATCAGAATAATAGATTGAGCAACTTGCACATTCTGGGGTTTTCCAATGATTATAAATAACTTTTCTCTAACAACCACTAAGTTGGAGCTAGAGTCTCGTTAGTAGCCATTGGGCATATCCATATAGCCCAATATAGGCACTTTATGAGGTTTCCCCAGTTCAAACATATACAATCCATTTCCAGCCAGACTATTAATATTTTTTGTTGAGTACTTTTAAAAATAAACACACTACCTACTGCTACCTTATTGACTGACTAAAATACAAACAGTCTAACTTGTTTATTCACTGCCTACCTACTGCTACCTTATTGACTGACTATTTAAAAATACAAATAGTCTAACTTGTTTATTCACTGCCTTTCTGACTATTAAAGGCACAAACACACAAACACACTAAATAATATTCCCAAATAGTTAACTTTGCCCCAATACTTTTAAAAAAGACAATGTCCCAAGCAAAAACTTACTGATTCCTTTCAGCCACCAGCAAGGTGATCCTCTCCTCTCAGTGTTCTCAGTGTTCTGATGTTCCAGATGTCCTGATGCTCTGTGTCCAGATGTCCTGATGTTTCATGTTCCACGTTCTTGAAGTTCCTGATGTCCTCTGTTCCAGTCCTGATCCAGGTGCCCTCGTCTCTGCCTCTTCATCCAGCTCACCGATTCCTTGTTTGTTCACTTTTCTGGGCGTGCCACCATCATGGTCCCTACTTAAACATCAGTGATGCGTGCACACTCACCTCCCACGGGGTGCATCTTCGGGCTCCTCCCTGAGCTGCCCCATGGCCCAAGAGCTCACTATCTCCCAGGAGCAGGCGACCGTGCCTCCGCGTCCCTCAACAGAAGTCAAAGGCCCCGTGGTCGCAAAATCCTGAATTCCTGGTCTGGTGCTAAAGTCTCTTACCAACCAATAAACCTTTTTATCCTACACCCTCCAAAGTTCAGGGTGGGTAACAGAGACACCAGCATAAAAAACAAGCTTAAATACAGACATAAAATATTTATTTATTTATTTACTTGGTTGCCTTTTTTGTCCACTGCTACACACTGAGCTGAAGATTCTAAGGTATTGTTCACAAAGTCTCTGGGGTTCTTTTCCTGCGTGGTGATTCCTAACATGGAGTTGGGATTATTTTTCCTTATATGCAATAGAAGCCCAATTTCCTAGTCTCACAAGTTCCCCCTGCAGTTCTTCACAATTTGTGGTTTTAATGACTAGAAACAATTTAGTTTCATCTTCAAATCTGGTCAAATCTCTTGTCATTCCTTTCTCCAGATCATTTATGAATAAAATAAATAATACAGGTCCCATTACAGACTCCTGCAACACTTTGCTAATGTCCTTTCTTAATTTGGAAAGCAGACCATTTAGTCCTACCCTCTGTTTCCTGTCTTTTATCCAGTTACCAAACCACAATAGGTCACTGCCTCTGATCCCATAACCTTCCAATTTCCTGAGAAGTGTCTCATGAGGGACTTTTTCAAATGCCTTCTGAAAAATCCAAATATGCTATGTCAAATAGCTGCCCTTTGTCCACATGTTTATTTACATCCTCAAAAAAATCTAGTAACCTGGTAAGGCTATACTTTCTTTTGCAACACCATGATGACTCCCCCCATTAAACCATGTCTTAGGGATGTGAATCGTTTTTTGATGATTTAAAATATCGTCCGATATATTTTAAATCATCAAAAACCGTTAGGGCCACGATACAATACCAATTCCCCCGATTTATCGTCAAAAAATCGTAAATCGGGGGAAGGGGGAGGGCAGGAAAACCGGCACATTAAAACCCCCTAAAACCCACCCCCGACCCTTTAAATTAAATCCCCCACCCTCCCGAACCCCCCCCCCAAATGCCTTAAATTACCCTGGGGTCCAGCGGCGGTCCATAGCTAAATCGGGGGAAGGGGGAGGGCAGGAAAACCGGCACACTAAAACCCCCTAAAACCCACCCCCGACCCTTTAAAATAAATCCCCCACCCTCCCGAACCCCCCCAAATGCCTTAAATTACCCGGGGGTAGAGCGGCGGTCCGAAACGGCCTCCTGCTATTGAATCGCGTCGTCTTCAGCCGGCGCCATTTTGCAAAATGGCCGCCGCAAAATGGCGGCGGCCATAAACCAACACGATTCAACTGCTGGAGGTCATTCCGGACCCCCGCTGGACTTTTGGCAAGTCTTGTGGGGGTCAGGAGGCCCCCCCAAGCTGGCCAAAAGTTCCTGGGTGTCCAGCGGGGGTCCGTGAGCGATTTCCTGCCGCGAATCGTTTTCCGTACGGATAATGGCGCCGGCAGGAGATCGACTGCAGGAGGTCGTTCAGTGAGGGTTCCTGACCCCAGCTGAACGACCTCCTGCAGTCGATCTCCTGCCGGCGCCATTTTCCGTACGGAAAACGATTCGCGGCAGGAAATCGCTCACGGACCCCCGCTGGACCCCCAGGAACTTTTGGCCAGCTTGGGGGGGCCTCCTGACCCCCACAAGACTTGCCAAAAGTCCAGCGGGGGTCCGGAACGACCTCCAGCAGTCGAATCGTGTTGGTCTATGGCCGCCGCCATTTTGCGGCGGCCATTTTGCAAAATGGTGCCAGCTGAAGACGACGCGATTCAATAGCAGGAGGCCGTTTCGGACCGCCGCTCTACCCCAGGGTAATTTAAGGCATTTGGGGGGGGGGGGATTTAATTTAAAGAGTCGGGGGTGGGTTTTAGGGGGTTTTAGTGTGCCGGTTTTCCTGCCCTCCCCCTTCCCCCGATTTAGCTACGGACCGCCGCTGGACCCCAGGGTAATTTAAAGCATTTGGGGGGGGTTCGGGAGGGTGGGGGATTTAATTTAAAGGGTCGGGGGTGGGTTTTAGGGGGTTTTAGTGTGCCGGCTCACGATTTTAACGATTTTCACGATACTTTACCACACCCAAACGGCAACAATACGATTCGCTCCCCCTCCCAGCCGAAATCGATCGTTAAGACGATCGAGGACACGATTCACATCTCTACCATGTCTATTTATGAGGTTTGCAATTTTGTTTCTAAGAAAAGCTTCAATATTTTTCACCATTACAGATATCAGGCTCACCACTCTATAGCTTTTTGGATTACCCCTGGAGCTCTTTTTAAAAATTGGAGCCACATTGGCCACCTTCCTGTCTTCTGGAACCATGTCTGTTTTAAATGATAGGTTACAAGTCACCTAAAATAGGTCTGCAATTTCATTTTTCTGTTCCTTCAGAGCCATTCAGTCCCGGTGATTTGTTATTCTTTAGTCTTTCAATCTGAGTTATGTCCTCTAGTTTCACACTAATTTTATCTAGTCGTTCAGAGTCATCACCATCAATAATGTTTCTAGTGTCAATTTTATTGTCCTCCCTTATACTCCTCAATCATATAGCGGTCCAACTGACTCACAGGCTTGTTGCTTTGAATGTACTTGAAACAGTGTTTGTTACTTGTTTTTATCTCTATGGCAAGCCTCTTAGTCTTATTAATTACATTTTTACTTCTAAATTGCCAGTGTATATGCTAATCCCTAATTTCCTCATATGGTTCTGTTTTTTTATTTTTTGAATTATGCCCTTTAAGCTTTAATTGCCCTTTTCACCTGATTATTAAACCATGCAGACTTTCTTTTTATCTTTTTTAAAATATGGAATACATTTTGTCTGGGCCTTAATACTTCCTGCAAGATTTTAACATTTTGGATTGTGCCTTTCAGGTTTTTCTGAACAAATTTACTAATTTTATCATCATATATCTTTTTATTGTTAAATGTGACTACAGTAGTTTTCCTTAATAATTTCCCTCCAATTATTATGTCAAATTTTATTACAGTATGATCACTGTTGCAAGCAGATCCACAGCATTTATGTCTTGTATCGGGTCCTGTATTCCACTGAGAACTAGATCAAATAAAGTTCCCCATCTCATCAATTCCACGACCAACTGCTGCATGAAGCAGTCATTCATGTAATCTAGGAACTTTGTATCTCTTGCATGAGGTAATGTGACATTTACTCAATCAATACTCAGGAAATTGAGTATTGATTATTATTGTGTTGCCTATTTTATTAGCTAGTCTAATCTCTGTTAGCATGTTGCAGTCTGTTTCCTTATCTTGGCCAGAGGCAGTAATATATCCCTGCTGTTATACTCCTCCCTCTAACCCTTGGATTTTCTATCCTTAAGGATTCCAGAATGCAGTTTTTTCTTGCAAAACTTTTATCCTGCTTGATTCTATTTCATTTAATTTATTAGTATTTATCAATCATTTTTCAGATAAAGATCTCCCAAATCAATTAACAACCAAAAAAATAACAATCACATACAATTCATAAAACAATTAAAATAATAAAATAGTAAACTAAAATGCCTTACTCCATATACAGTATCACCCATTTAGCCAGCAACTGACATCAGCCAAGTCTTCAAACATTTTCTAAACTTCAACAAATTATTTTCCTCCCTAAGATGAAGTGACAATGTATTCCTCAATGGAGGACTAGCTGCACTAAAAGCTCAATTTTGTATGCGCACATGTTGAAAGGCTTGTACTGGTGGAAGTTGCAGCTGGCATTTCTGTGAAGAATGGGAAACCTGACTATTGCAGTACCAATTTAATTTACCACTAAATTGTGGAGGACATCACCCTCTCATGATTTTAAATGCTAATACCAAACATTTTAACTGGCATCATAATACAATAGGTAGCCAATGCACTTGTAACATTGTTGGTGTAGCCTTATCCAGTTGAGCACTCTTAGTTAAAATCTCCATGGCAGCATTCTGCATAATCTGTTAATCTTTGGCAGTTGTGTTAAAAAATTATTATGCATACTATAAAACAGTAAAAGCGACATTAAATAAAACAAAGGAATTAATTCAAATAGTTAATAGCTTCAATTTGGTCAAAATTTAGCTGAGGGAAAAAACATTGCTATATCCCTTTAACATTAATTTTAATGCAGTGTACAAAGAACTCGTTTTTTCTGGGTTTTTTTCTTGTAACTAACTTCAATAGTTTTTGCATATTTGCTAAATCTATCCATCTATCAGACCCAATACCTACTAACCTTCTCATCGCTATCCTGAATATCATTGCCAAACCTATCGCAGAAATCATAAACTGCTCCCTAGCTCAAGGCCTAGTGCCGGACCAGCTAAAGCTTGCAATTCTAAAACCTCTATTGAAAAAACCTAACTTGTTGCCAATGGACCCAGCTAACTTCCGCCCCATAGCCAACTTGCCTCTGATCGCTAATCTTATGGAAAAAATAGTCAACAAGCAACTATCAGAATACCTGGAAGAACATAATATACTCGCCCCTTCTCAGTTTGGTTTCCACAAAGCGCTAAACACTAGGGGGTAGATTTTCAGAGCCCTGCTCCCCTAAATCCGCCCAAAACCGGGCGGATTTAGGCGAGCAGGGCCCTGCGCGCCGGGAAGCCTATTTTACATAGGCCTCCCGGCGCGCGCAGAGCCCCGGGACTCGCGTAAGTCCCGGGGTTCTCGGAGGGGGGCGTGTCGGGGGCGTGTCGGGGGGCGGGCCCGGTCGTCGCGGCGTTCCGGGGGCGTGTCGGCAGCGTTTTGGGGGCGGTACGGGGCGTGGCTACGGCCCGGGGGCGTGGCCGCGCCCTCCGTACCCGCCCCCAGGTCGCGGCCCGGCGCGCAGCAGGCCCGCTGGCGCGCGGGGATTTACGTCTCCCTCCGGGTGGCGTAAATCCCCCGACAAAGGTAAGGGGGGGGTGTAGACAGGGCCGGGCGGGTGGGTTAGGTAGGGGAAGGGAGGGGAAGGTGAGGGGAGGGCAAAGGAAAGTTCCCTCCAAGGCCGCTCCGATTTCGGAGCGGCCTTGGAGGGAACGGGGGGAGGCAGCGCGGCTCGGCGCGCGCAGGCTATACAAAATCGATAGCCTTGCGCGCGCCGATCCAGGATTTTAGTGGATACGCGTGGCTCCGCGCGTATCTACTAAAATCCAGCGTACTTTTGCTTGAGTCTGATGCGCAAGCAAAAGTAGGCTGATCGCGCTTCTTTTAAAATCTACCCCTAGGGGTGTGCATTCGTTTTGAACTTAAATGGAAAACGCAACTTATTTTTTTTTTTAACTTAAAAAAAAGATGAGGCTTAAACGATCGGATTTCCAACTTATTCAACATAGCTATGTTGAATACGTTGGAAATCGCGATTGTTGATCTAAATAAAAATTTAAACCCCTCACCCTCCTTAATCCCCCCCCCCCCCCAAGACTTACCAAAGCTGGCCAAAAGTTCCGTGAGGGTCCGGGAGCGGACGCGTGGGGAATCACGTGACGTCCGCGTCACGTCGGAGTGACGCGGCGTCACGTGATTCCCCTCGGATTCGCTCCCGGACTCCTCGTTGGGCTCAAAAGGAACTTTTGGCCAGCTTGGGGGGGGGCCTCCTGACCCCCCCAAGCTGGCCAAAAGTTCCTTTTGAGCCCAACGAGGGGTCCGGGAGCGAACCCGAGGGGAATCATGTGACGCCGCGTCACTCTGACGTGGCGCCGACGTCACGTGATTCCCCTCGGGTTCGCTCCCGGAACCCTCGTTGGGCCCAAAAGGCACTTTTGGCCAGCTTGGGGGGGTCAGGAGGCACCCCCAAGCTGGCCAAAAGTTCCTTTTGAGCCCAACGAGGGGTCCGGGAGCGACCCCGAGGGGAATTACGTGACGCCGCGTCACTCCGACGTGACGCCGACGTCACGTGCTCCTTGCAAAGGAGTTCAGGAATGGCGTCCTGACCCCGCTGGACCACCAGGGAATTTTGGTAAGTCTTGGGGGGGGGGGATTAAGGCGGGTGAGGGGTTTAAATTTTTATTTGCACATATGGACATAGACTCAACTTATGGAATTCTCCATATGTCCATATTGACCGCAAATGGGACCCCCTTTCGACTATGGACTTATGAACTTAAACTTTTGGTCTGCACATCCCTACTAAACACAGAAGCACTCCTAATATCACTCTCGGACACCATCCTCTTAAACCTGGAAAAAAGACAACCCTATCTTCTAGGCTCTCCTAGATCTATCTGCGGCCTTTGACACCGTGAACCATGCAATCCTCTTAGATCGTCTCGCAGACATAGGCATCAAAAGAACGGCACTCAGCTGGTTCAAATCCTTCCTCTGTAACAGGTTCTTCAAGGTTAGGATCAACAACAAAGTATAGCACCCGGTCAGCTCCAACCTGGGAACCCCCCAAGGATCATCTCTGTCACCTACCCTTTTCAACATCTACCTGCTCCCGCTCTGCCAATTACTTACAAACCTTACGCTAACTCATTAGCTCTACACGGACTACGTTCAAATTCTTATCCCAATCACAGATTCTCTACACAAAAACTAGAATAGCTGCCTTAAATCAATTAACCGACTTCTCACCAGCCTCAACCTTGTCCTCAACACCAATAAGACTGAGATTCTCATCATATCTCAGGATAACAACAACGTTCTCCTCAATTCTCCATGTTCTTCCCAATTCGCCAAAATAAATGTTAATCACCCACCTTATGTGAGAGATCTAGGCGTTCTTCTAGATAACCAACTAAATCTAAAAAAATACGTAAACAATACCACAAAAGAATGCTTTTACAAACTGCAAGTACTAAGAAATCTGAAACCACTCCTTCATTTCCAAGACATCCGAAATGGTGCTTCAATCCATCATCCTGTCTAAAATTGATTATTGTAACTCCCTTCTTCTCGGTCTTCCTGCCAACACCACCAAACCCCTGCAGATGGTTCAGAATGCCGCCGCCAGGATTCTTACCAACACCAACAAAAGAGAACACATCACTCCCATCCTTCAGAACCTCCACTGGTTGCCCATCAAATACAGGATTCTCTTTAAAGTCCTCATGATGATTCACAAAGCCATTCACAACCTCACCCCCCTCAATCTTTGCATTCAACTGCGTCCTCCTCATACATCCTACAGACCTATCAGAAGGGCATATAAAGGCACACTGTATACCCCCCCAGCAAAAACATACTTAAGGAAGCGTGCCTTATCTACAGCAGGTCCCCCACAATGGAATGCGCTCCCTCCAGACCTCCGCCAAGAACCTTGCCCATCGCTGTTCAAAAAAAAGCTTAAAACTTGGCTTTTCAGCCAAGCTTTTCCAGTAACTTAACACTCCCTGATGCCGAGATTGGCAGGGACATTCCGACATTATGGTACAGTCTTTCCTTGATCTTACCTTGGATCCTCCTCAGATTGCTTATATGCAACAGATCCAATTCCTTCATGACCTATTGCCCACCAGTATGTTCGGATCACCCCATTCGGAACATATATCGTATTTAAGTCCTTCCTAAGTCTTACTGTACATAAGTTTATCTCATATGTACTCCAAAGTATTCATTTAACCTGTATTCAAGGTTGTATTTGAATTACATGGCATTCAATCATTTTTCATATACTCTGTAGTTAATGATCGCATTCATAGCTCTTAAGCAAAGATATTTATAGCTTATTTACTGTTCCCAGGCCCCAGTTACTTCTTTTACCTGTTACTTGTATCGCTCCCCTGCGTCCTTTTTAGTTTCAATGTAAACCGGTGTGATTTGTATTTTTTACAGGAACGTCGGTATAACAAAAGTTAAAAATAAATAAATAAATAAATAAAGATGTGTTTGTGATTCCTATGAGTAAAAGCAGAAAGAATTCCAATACTTCATGTATTCAAAAGTTTATAAAATAGCATTGGCAAGTCACTTTTCTCTTCACAGTGAACATAAGATGACTTTAAGAGGTCTATATTCAGTCACTATCTGAAAGAAAATACAAAACTCAGGGATTTATGGGCAGATTTTCAAAGCCTACGCGCGTAACCTGAGGAAATCTGCCCCTGCGCACGCCGAGCCTATTTTGCATAGGCTCGGTGGTGCGCGCAAGCCCCGGGACATGCGTATGTCCCGGGGCTTGCTAAAGGGGGCGGTCCATGAGCGTGGCCAGGGGGCGTGGTTCGGCTCGGGGCGTGTTTGGGGGTGTGGAGGCGGTCCGGGGCGGTCCGGAAGCTTGGCCGAGTGCCCCGACACAGCAGCAGTGTTGGGGCCTGCCGCGCCAGCAGACATTCGGCACGTGCAAGTTAAGACTGCCTGGAGGCAGGCGTAACTTCCTGGATAAAGGTTAGGAGGGGGATTTAGGTAGGGCTGGGAGGTGGATTAGATAGGGGAAGGGAGGGAACGGGCAGCGTGCGCAGGGCTAGGCGTGTGCAAGGTGCACAAATGTGCACTCCCTTGTGTGTGCCGACCCCGGATTTTAAAAGATACGCACAGCTACGTGCAAATCTATTGAAATCCAGCATACTTTTGTTTGCGCCTGGTGCGCAAACAAAAGTATGCGCTCGCGCTTTTTTAAAAAATGTACCCCTATGTGTATTGATAAATAAACTCTGGTGTCCAGTATTGCTTCAGGGAGTCTCACCCATATAGTGGTTCAGACTTCAACAAACAGGCCGATAGAGTAAAATTCACGGGAGAGCGCCTGTTCTCCCGGCACGCGCACAGGCCACTCTCCTGTGTGCGCAATTCACTAAAAAAATATAGTCAAAATAGGGCCCGCCGGCGCGCGCAACTTGAGCCTGCCCAGAAGCAAGCTCAAAAGGTAAGACAAAGGTTGGGGGGGTTAGAGTAGGGCTAGGAGGGGAAAAGTTAGGGGAAGGGGTGGGAAGGTCAGGTTAGGAGGAATGGGGGAAGGCAGCGTGGCTCGGAACGTGCAAGGTGCACAATTGTGCACCCCCTTGCGTGCGCCGATCCCTGATTTTATAACTTGCACGCGCCTGCAAAGAAAAAGAGAATATAAAGTTGTGTGATAATTTAGGTATAACTAATTAGTTAAAATACTACTGGGAGACCTGTGTTTGTTGGTGATATTTTATTCCCCAGATTACATTGTTTTTTGGGCTCAGAGTTGTCAATTTATCAAAACCTCTAAGACATTGTGGTACCAAAAACTGTGGCATTAACAGCTCAAGGCACTTTAAGAGTAACAAAGCAGCAATAGCAGTAGCATGACTACTCCAAGGCACTGTAAAGGGGCAAAATGGTACCGGCAGTGGTAGGATTCCTTCAAAGCAAAATGACAGGGCAAGGACCAGGCTGAGGAGTAGTAACAGCAGCAAACTAACACATCAGGGTGTAGAACAAGGAGAGATCGGGGTAAGAAAAGAAACTTGTATTTTGTCTTTTATTTATAGTTTTTAGAGACAAAACAACCCAGAATATCCAAGAGAAAAACAGAGTGGGAGAATTAGGCAAAGATCTTAGAGGGGTACAACTAAACAGTGAGATAGAGAACCAATAAAGAGAGGGGTGTAAGTGGAAACTTGCAATTTTGTTTCTTTTTTTACATTTTATTTTTGGAGATAAAACACCTTAGTATAACCAAAAGAGAAGCAGAATGGGAGAACAAGGTTGGGACCCGATAGTGTGTAATAGAGTTACCCCATTTTCCTCCTTGTTGCAGGGACCAGGCTAGATGCTTGATCCATCCTAAAACCCAGAGATGGAGAGAGCTCTCTGGGCGGCATTCTGCTGGAGCAGAGTTAGGCCTGAATGCAGGGTCAACTGGGGAGTATAAGAGTATAAACCCAGCTGGGTTCAGGAGGCCCCCATGTCTCCACGAGATGCAGCTCCTGAAAACTATCCTGACCAAACCTGAGGGAGAGCATGTACAATGTCTAGAGGGAAGGCAGTCTACAAATCTGTATGGCTAACTTGAATACTGCTAAGATAGGCAGTCTACTGTTAAAGGGCTGTGTTTGCTAAATAAAGTAAAAATTGCATTTAAGAACATAAGAACATGCCATCCTGGGTCAGACCAAGAGTCCATCAAGCCCAGCATCCTGTTTCCAACAGAGGCCAAACCAGGCCACAAGAACCTGGCAATCACCCAAACACTAAGAAGATCCCATGCTACTGATGCAATTAATAGCAGTGGCTATTCCCTAAGTCAACTTGATTAATAGCAGTTAATGGACTTCTCCTCCAAGAACTTATCCAAACCTTTTTTGAACCCAGCTACACTATCTGCACTAACCACATCCTCTGGCAACAAATTCCAGAGCTTAATTGTGCGTTGAGTAAAAAATAATTTTCTCCAATTAGTCTTCATGGAATGCCCCCTAGTCCTTCTATTATTCGAAAGTTTATAAATAACCAAGTCACATCTACTCGTTCAAGACCTCTCATGATCTTAAAGACCTCTACCATATCCTCCCTCAGCCGTCTCTTCTCCAAGCTGAACAGCCCTAACCTCTTCAGCCTTTCCTCATAGGGGAGCTGTTCCATCCCATTATCATTTTGGTTGCCCTTCTCTCTACCTTCTCCATCACAACCTTATCTTCTTAGGGATGCGGCGACCAGAATTGTACACAGTATTCAAGGTGCGGTATCACCATGGAGCGATATAGAGGCATTATTACATTTTCCGTCTTATTAACCATTCCCTTCCTAATAATTCCTAACATTCTGTCTGCTTTTTTGACTGCTGCAGCTCACTGAGCTGACGATTTTAAAGTATTATCCACTATGATGCCTAGATCTTTTTCCTGGGTGGTAGCTCCTAATATGGAACCTAAATCGTGTAACTACAGCAAGGGTTATTTTTCCCTATATGCAATACCTTGCACTTGTCCACATTAAATTTCATCTGCCATATGGATGCCCAATCTTCCAGTCTTGCAAGGTCCTCCTGTAATGTATCACAGTCCACTTGTGATTTAACTACTCTGAATAATTTTGTATCATCCACAAATTTAATAACCTCACTCATAGTATTCCTTTCCAAATCTGCTTGTGATTTAACTACTCTGAACAATTTTGTGTCATCTGCAAATTTGATTATCTCACTCGTCGTATTTCTTTCCAGATCATTTATAAATATATTGAAAAGCACCGGTCCAAGTACAGATCCCTGAGGCACTCCACTGTTTACCCCTTTCCACTGAGAAAATTGACCATTTAATCCTACTCTCTGTTTCCTGTCTTTTAACCAGTTTGTAATCCACGAAAGTACATCGCCTCCTATCCCATGACTTTTTAGTTTTCATAGAAGTCTCTCATGAGGGACTTTGTCAAACGCCTTCTGCAAATCCAAATACACTACATCTACTGGTTCACCTTTATCCACATGTTTATTAACCCCTTCAAAAAAATGAAGCACATTTCTTAGGCAAGACTTCCCTTGGCTAAATCCATGTTGACTGTGTTCCATTAAACCATGTCTTTCAATATGCTCTATGATTTTGATCTTGAGAATAATTTCCACTATTTTTCCCAGCACTGAGGTCAGGCTCACTGGTCTATAATTACCCAGATCACCCCTGGAGCCTTTTTTAAATATTGGGGTTACATTGGCCACCCTCCAGTCTTCAGATACAATGGATGATTTTAATGATAGGTTACAAATCGTAACTAATAGATCAGAAATGTCATTTTTTAGTTCCTTCAGAACCCTAGGATGCATACCATCCGGTCCAGGTGATTTGCTACTCTTTAGTTTGTCAATCTGGCCTACTACATCTTCCAGGTTCACAGTGATTTTGTTCATTTCGTCTGAGTCATCACCCCTGAAAACCATCTCTGGAACTGGTATCTCCCCAACATCCTCCTTAGTAAACACTGAAGCAAAGAATTAATTTAGTCTTTCTGCAATGGCCTTATCTTCCCTAAGAGCCCCTTTAACCCCTCGGTCATCTAATGGTCCAAACAACTCCCTCACAGGTTTCTTGCTTTGGATATATTTTAAAAAGTTTTTATTATGAGTTTTTGCCTCTATTGCAAACTTCATTTCAAATTCTCTCTTCGCCTGTCTTATCAATGTTTTACACTTAACTTGACAATGCTTATGTTTTATCTTATTTTCTTCAGATGAATCCTTCTTCCAATTTTTGAAGGATTTTTTTTTTTGGTTAAAATAGCCTCTTTCACCTCACCTTTTTATCCATGACAGTAATCGTTTTGCCTTCTTTCCACCTTTCTTAATGTATGGAATACATAGGGACTGCACCTCTAGGATTGTATTTTTAAACAATGTCCAAACCTGTTGATGCAGCTGCATCTTTCAGTTTTTTCTAACTATTTTCCTCATTTTTTCAGTTTCCCTTTTGAAAGTTTAGTGTTAGAGCTGCAGATTTACTTATTGTCCCCCTTCCAGTTATTAGTTTAAATTTGATCATGTTATGATCACTGTTGCCAAGTGGCCCCACCACCGTTACCTCTCTCACCAAATCCTGCATTCCACAAAGAATTAAATCTAAAATACCTCCCTCTCTTGTTGGTTCCTGAACCAATTGCTCCATGAAGCAATCATTTATTACATGTTTGGATAATTGAAATCTCCCATTATTATTGCACTTCTCCCATTATTATTGTACTTCCAAATTGGTTAGCTTCCCTGATTTCTCTTAGCATTTCATCATCTGTCTGACCATTTTTTCCAGGTGGATGGTAGTATAATCCTATCACTATACTCTTCTTACCCAACACACATGGGATTTCTACCCATATAGATTCTACTGAGCATTTAGTCTCTTGTATGATCTTTATCCTGTTAGACTCTATATCTTCCCGCACATAAAGTGCCATACCCCCACCAAGTTGATCCTCCCTATCATTGCGATATAATTTGTACCCTGATATAGCACTGTCCCATTGGTTATCCTCCTTCCACCAAGTCTCTGTGATGCCAATTATGTCAATCTCATCATTTGCTGCTATACAGTCTAACTCTCCCATCTTACTTCTTAGACTTCTGGCATTGGCATACAGACATTTCAAAGTGTGTTTTTTGTTTGTTTTAACAACCTGCTTTTCAGTTGTTTGGGATAATTCGGAAATCATTAGCTTCGGTGATTTTTTACTTATAGGCATATGGACTATGTTTGCTTTTAATTGAACCTCTCTGTTGGGATTTTTATTTATTTATTTATTTATTTATTTATTTAGTTAACAGTTTTTCTATACCGACATTAAAATACACATCATATTGGTTTACATGTTAACGAAAGGTGGAAAGTACAAATAACAGGGGGAGGGGATGGGGAGAACTAAGAGAAACAGAGGGTCGGAGGGACCCCAACAAATTAGAGAAGGAAGGAGTGAAACGATAGGAACGGTAACACAAGGTTAAATATGATGCCCTAACTCTCCTGTTTCATTAGTATCCTTCAAGGATACATTTCTCCGAACCATGCACAGCTGAGTGACAGTCGACTTTCCCCCTTGTTCTAGTTTAAAAGCTGCTCTATCTCTTTTTTGAAAATTAGTGCCAGCAGCTTGGTTCCACTCTAGTTAAGGTGGAGCCCATCCTTTCAGAAAAGTCTCCCCTTTCCCCAAAAGTTTCCCCAGTTCCTTAGAAACCTGAATCCCTCTTCCCTGCACCATCGTCTCATCCATACATTGAAACTCTGGAGCTCTGCCTGCCTCCGCGGACCTGTACATGGAACAGGAAGCATTTGAGTGAATGCCACCCTGGAGGTATTGGTTTTCAGCTTCCTACCTAAAATTCTAAATTTGGCTTCCAGAACCTCTCTCCCACATTTTCCTATGTCGTTGGTGCCCACATGTACCATGACAGCTGGCTCCTCCCCAGCACTGTCTATAATCATATCTAGGTGACGAGTGAGGTCTGCCACCTTCACACCAGGCAGGCAAGTTACCAGGTGGTCTTCACGTCCACCAGCCACTCTGCTATCTACATTTCTAATAATCGAGTCACCAACTATGATGGCTGGCCTAACCCTTCCCTCCTGGGCAGTAGCCCTGGGAGACTTGTCCTCAGTGTGAGATGACAATACATCACCTGGAGAGCAGGTCCTTGCTACAGAATCAGTTCCTGCTACACCATGGTGATGTTCTCCTACTGGGAGACCTTTCTGATCCAAGGCAGCACTGAGACTGCCAGACTGGATTTGGGACTTGGCTACTATGTCCTTGAAGGTCTCATCAATGTACCTCTCTGTCTCCCTCAGCTCCTCCAAGTCTTCTACTCTAGCCTCCAGAGATGGGACTCATTCCCTGAGAGCCAGGAGCTCTTTGCACTGAGTGCACACATTCAATCTCTCACCGGCGGGTAAAAAATCAGACATGTGACACTCAATGCAAAAGACTGGAAAGCCCCCCTCTTGCTGCTGGACTGCTGCCTTCATCTTAGTTTTATTGAGTTCCTAATTAAGTTTAGGATAATAAGGGAGTTGGAATGAGAGTATTTTAAATTTACAGGTGAATTTACTAATCAGCTAGTGTCCTACAAGGGGATGATTAAACTTTCAATAAGGGCTGGTACAATATTTTGATTTAGATAAGACCTTGATTGATTTTTAATGAGAAAGTGTCTTGTGCCTAAAAGTCAAGAGTTGAGTGGGTTGGAAAGACAGACACTAGAATTAAATATCTCTGGCACACACAAACTCTAAATAATATATCCCTTAATTTCCCCTTTCACCAAACGTTTATAAGCCCCAAAATTTCAGGAAGCTATACTTACCAATCCTCTTTAACCACCGTTAAATTAATCTTCACTCAGTTAATGGAAGGGTTTGAGATTCACACGCCCGCTTCCAGTCCTTCTCTACTGCAAAGGGTGCGGGGCCTCTGGAAGCTGGGGCTGTGGAAGTCAATCCCTGGATTGCTTGCGGTGACCTCTGGACTCCTCTCCTGGGGAATGCTGGGAGCAGTATGCAGATGAGCCTTTCGGTCCTCCTCTACTGCAAAGGGTGCGGGGGCCTCTGGAAGCTGGGGCTGTGGAAGTCAATCCCTGGATCACTTGCAGTGACCTTTGGACTCCTCTCCCGGGGGATGCTGGGAGCAGTATGCAGATGAGCCTTCCAGTCCTCCTCTACTGCAAAGGGTGTGGGGTGTTCCTTCAACCTAGGAAACACAAATCAGTTTCCCACATAGTAGGACAAGGAAACAGCAAAGATTAGAACCGGAAAAGAAGCAGGGTAGAAGGAAGGGTAGGTGAATACAGCAGCAGTGACAAGAAAGGTCCCTGTCAACAACACAGCAGGGTACTGAAGGTCAGTACTATAGATATTTGATGTCTGTTGCTGTACCATTATTTTTTCTGTTACTTGCATGGAAATTTCGGGAAACCCAACAGAAGAAGGTTCATTTCAAGAATTATAAATCTTATAGAAAAAGAATATTCAGTAAAACAAAGTATTAAAAAATTTAAATAAATGAACAACAACTGAAACATTAGGCATAAAAACTTTAAATTAATTCACCAAAATGCACAAACAAAACAGATCAGAAAAATAATAAGCATGTGCAGAGAAAAAACTTTGTTTCAGTTCATTCAATTATTTCATTGGGTACTTCGATTAGATTCATTAGTTTAAAATTTAAAAAGTTGTTACTTTGTTTTATTAATTAATTTATTTACCATTAAAGACAATAAGCTCTGCAGTTTATTTTGGGCTCAAAAATAAGAATGAAACTGGTGGGTAGACATCATAAGAATGGTGAAGGAATGCCAAGCGTAAAGACTATGGGCCTCATTTTCCAATATCGCATTGGTAACACATTAGGGGGCGTTACCAATGCAAATGAGGCTTCTTTCGTGCAGTGGGGAAACATCGCGTGTGGCGATGTTTTCGCGAAAACATTAGCACCGCACGCGATGTTTCCCCACTGCACGAAAGAAGCCTCATTTGCATTGGTAACGCCCCCTAATGCGTTACCAATGCGATATTGGAAAATGAGGCCCTATGTCAATGTGGCACCAATAGTGGCATGAAAAGCCTAAGGCACCAGAAATGGGCAAAGGAATACCAGCAGTGGCAAGAGATCTCTGTCACCATTAGTGTTACGCTTGGGCTCCGGACAGGAGTCGTGCACACCACCCAGCAGGGTGGCTCCAGGTGGAGAGAGACAGGAAGCTCGAACAGAGTCAGGTACCAGGCTGGGTCAGGGCAGGCAGCAAGAATCAGAGTCTGGGTTCAGGCTGGGTCAGGGCAGGCGACAAGTGGCAGTGTCTAAGTACAGGCTGGGTCAGGGCAGGCGGCAAGTGGCAGTGTCAAGTACAGGCTGGGTCAGGGCAGGCGGCAGTCAGCAGTGTCTGGGTCCAGGCTGGGTCAGGACACAGTAAGCAGGGCAGGGCAGGTCAGAAGGCCCGTAGGCCACACACACACACACACGGAAGGCCCGTAGGCCACACACCAATAGCGGGGCAAGGCAGGTCAGAAGGCCCGTAGGCCACACACACACACACGGAAGGCCCGTAGGCCACACACCAATAGCGGGGCAAGGCAGGTCAGAAGGCCCGTAGGCCACACACACACACACGGAAGGCCCGTAGGCCACACACCAATAGCGGGGCAAGGCAGGTCAGAAGGCCCGTAGGCCACACACACACACACGGAAGGCCCGTAGGCCAGGTATGGAAATCAAGGAAGAAGGCCAAAAGGCCGCACAAGGCAAGGCAAGGAAAGGAAAGGCCCGAAGGCCACGCAAGGCAAGGCAAGGCAAGGATAGGCCCGAAGGCCACGCAAGGCAAGGCAAGGCAAGGAAAGGAAAGGCCCGAAGGCCACGCAAGGCAAGACAAGGCAAGGATAGGCCCGAAGGCCGCGCAAGGCAAGGCAAGGCTAGGCCCGAAGGCCACGCAAGGCAAGGCAAGGCAAGGCAAGGAAAGGAAAGGCCCGAAGGCCACGCAAGGCAAGACAAGGCAAGGATAGGCCCGAAGGCCGCGCAAGGCAGGCTAGAGCAGGGAGCCCAGGAGAGCTCGATGCCGAAGCACCGAGGCAACTGTCAGGCAGGGTTAAGAGGGCACACCCAGAGCATAGAGTGGACATAGGAGATGGACTGGGCCTGTCAGGAAAGCCAGCCCTAGAGGGACCCCTGGTGGTGAGGCGGTAGCACAGCAGCCACCACCGTAACAGTACCCCCCCCTCAAGGCCTCCCCCTCCTCCTGGATCCCATCTGTGCAGGAGGTAATCAAGAATACCGGGAGACCACTCCGGGGGTGATGCGGCAGGGTCAACTCCTTCCTGAGGAAATAAGGCAGTCCATAACTCCACCTGGGGTGATAAGGCAGACACAACCCCAACCTGGGGCAGAAAAATAGTCCATAACCCCTCCTGGGACAAGGCGGCAGGGTTGGACCCCTCCTGGGGTAGTAGAGGCGGTGCAGATTTCCAGAACCCCTCCTGGGGTGACAAGGGGAACACAAACCCCACCTGGGGCAGAGAAATAGTCCGTAACCCTTCTTGAGGCGATAGTAGGACCGGTCCGGACCCTTCCAAGGTCGGCATCAAGACCGGTACAGGCCCCTCCAGGGGCGGCAGCTGGGCCAGTACAGCAGGCTCGGATCCTACTCGGGCAATTGTAGCAGGCTCGGACCCCTCTCGGGGCGATGAAGCAGGCTCGGACCCCTCTCGGGGCGATGAAGCAGGCTCGGACCCCTCTCGGGACATTGCAGCAGGCTCGGACCCCTCTCGGGGCGTTGTAGCAGGCTCGGACCCCTCTCGGGGCGATGAAGCAGGCTCGAACCCCTCTCGGGGCGATGCAGCAGGCTCGGACCCCTCTCGGGGCATTGTAGCAGGCTCGGACCCCTCTCGGGGCGTTGTAGCAGGCTCGGACCCCTCTCGGGGCGATGAAGCAGGCTCGGACCCCTCTCGGGGCATTGTAGCAGGCTCGGACCCCTCTCGGGGCGATGAAGCAGGCTCGAACCCCTCTCGGGGCGATGAAGCAGGCTCGGACCCCTCTCGGGGCGTTGTAGCAGGCTCGGACCCCTCTCGGGGCGTTGTAGCAGGCTCGGACCCCTCTCGGGGCGATGAAGCAGGCTCGGACCCCTCTCGGGGCGTTGTAGCAGGCTCGGACCCCTCTTGGGGCGTTGTAGCAGGCTCGGACCCCTCTCGGGGCGATGAAGCAGGCTCGGACCCCTCTCGGGGCATTGTAGCAGGCTCGGACCCCTCTCGGAGCGATGAAGCAGGCTCGAACCCCTCTCGGGGCGTTGTAGCAGGCTCGGACCCCTCTCGGGGCGATGAAGCAGGCTCGGACCCCTCTCGGGGCAATGAAGCAGGCTCGGACCCCTCTCGGGGCATTGTAGCAGGCTCGGACCCCTCTCGGGGCGTTGTAGCAGGCTCGGACCCCTCTCGGGGCGTTGTAGCAGGCTCGGACCCCTCTCGGGGCGTCAGCAGGACCGGTATGGACCCCTCCAGGGGTGGCAGCAGGACCAGTTCAGCAGACTCCGATGGCTGACTCAGGAAGTCTGTCAGTAGGACTGGTTCGGACCCCTCTGAAGACGGCAGCAGGGCCGGTTCGGCAGGCTCAGATGGCAGAGTTAGAAAGTCTGTCAGCAGGGCTGGTGCGGACCCCTCCGAGGACGGCAGCAGGGCCGGTTCAGCAGACTCAGGCTCTTCTCGGGGTAGTGCAGCAGGTTCAGCTGGCAGAGTAGCATGGTTAAGGGTAGTGTGCATGGAAGACACAGATTGTACTGCCGTGGGCTTGATACCTCGAGCCAAAGTCTGATGCTGCTGATTTTGTTTCTGGAGGAGCAGTTTAGAGAAGGCACAGGCAGTTCTAGGACGTCTAGGGAAGGTGCTCGTTAGTGTCCACTTGGCAGCTGTGGGAAGCTGAGCCCTGCTAGAGCTAATCAGCTCTCTCCGTTGTAGAGAAACCTGTTCCCGAGGCTCTAGCACTGGTCTCACAGAAGCCTTCTTGGCCAGGTAAGTCCTGGGTTTTTCTACCCTCAAACTGCCAGCAAAAATGTCTGTTTTAGTTGAGCCAGAAACAGAATACTGGTTAGGAGAGCAGATAGCCTTTTCTAATTGCACAGCTGGTCCTAGAGCAGAACAACAGGGGCAGGGTTTGCCTGGAGGTAACAAACACGGGAGACAGGAGCATTTCCACCACCCTGGTTTAGGAGCCAGACAGTTCAAACACTCCTGATAGACAGAGACATTTTTCTTGTTGCAGTTGTTGCATGACCAGTGTTCCTGATCAACCAGTTCACAGGCTAGACAGTTCTGATAGCTTGGATAATTCAAAGTCTGACAGGAATGGCAGGTATAAAACTTTAAAGAAGGAGGCATCTTGAATTAATGAAAAGTTGACTCACCGGCAGGACACAGACCTATCTCTTCCCCTGGAAAATGTGATGGCTTCGGCATACTGTTACGCTTGGGCTCCGGACAGGAGTCGTGCACACCACCCAGCAGGGTGGCTCCAGGTGGAGAGAGACAGGAAGCTCGAACAGAGTCAGGTACCAGGCTGGGTCAGGGCAGGCAGCAAGAATCAGAGTCTGGGTTCAGGCTGGGTCAGGGCAGGCGGCAAGTGGCAGTGTCTAAGTACAGGCTGGGTCAGGGCAGGCGGCAAGTGGCAGTGTCAAGTACAGGCTGGGTCAGGGCAGGCGGCAGTCAGCAGTGTCTGGGTCCAGGCTGGGTCAGGACACAGTAAGCAGGGCAGGGCAGGTCAGAAGGCCCGTAGGCCACACACACACACACACGGAAGGCCCGTAGGCCACACACCAATAGCGGGGCAAGGCAGGTCAGAAGGCCCGTAGGCCACACACACACACACGGAAGGCCCGTAGGCCACACACCAATAGCGGGGCAAGGCAGGTCAGAAGGCCCGTAGGCCACACACACACACACGGAAGGCCCGTAGGCCACACACCAATAGCGGGGCAAGGCAGGTCAGAAGGCCCGTAGGCCACACACACACACACGGAAGGCCCGTAGGCCAGGTATGGAAATCAAGGAAGAAGGCCAAAAGGCCGCACAAGGCAAGGCAAGGAAAGGAAAGGCCCGAAGGCCACGCAAGGCAAGGCAAGGCAAGGATAGGCCCGAAGGCCACGCAAGGCAAGGCAAGGCAAGGAAAGGAAAGGCCCGAAGGCCACGCAAGGCAAGACAAGGCAAGGATAGGCCCGAAGGCCGCGCAAGGCAAGGCAAGGCTAGGCCCGAAGGCCACGCAAGGCAAGGCAAGGCAAGGAAAGGAAAGGCCCGAAGGCCACGCAAGGCAAGACAAGGCAAGGATAGGCCCGAAGGCCGCGCAAGGCAGGCTAGAGCAGGGAGCCCAGGAGAGCTCGATGCCGAAGCACCGAGGCAACTGTCAGGCAGGGTTAAGAGGGCACACCCAGAGCATAGAGTGGACATAGGAGATGGACTGGGCCTGTCAGGAAAGCCAGCCCTAGAGGGACCCCTGGTGGTGAGGCGGTAGCACAGCAGCCACCACCGTAACAATTAGAGGAGCAAAAAATCAGCAAAATGAGGAAGCCCACCCCAAGGCTTCAAAATATGGCACTATCAATAGTGGCATGAACCTTTGAAGGCAGCACAAGGCATCCTTAGGATGTAGATACCAAAGGTGGTATCTACATCCTAAGGAAAGTTTGCAGGAGAAACCCCAATCAGTGATAAAGAGACAAAGCAACTAAAAAAGTGGTATCAAAAAATCAAGGCACCAAGAGATGTGCAAAGCAGCCCTCCATAGTGGCAAGAACATCCCATGGTATAGAATATTGGGTATGATAGCAAGGCAGAGTGGCAGCAAAACCCTTAAGTAGCAAAATCTGGGTATGGAAGAAATGCTGAGTGGAAGAAAGACCTCCAAGGTATAGTAAGAGGGCTAAAGCAGGTTCCTATGGCCTGGACTGGCCATAGGAACTGTTGGAAACAGGATACTGGGCTTGATGGACCCTTGGTCTGACCCAGTATGGCATGTTCTTATGCTCTTAGACAAAGTGGCACAGGAAAGAACTTGCCAATTGTTGGATTTAATACAAGAGAATGATTTGTCATCAGTATCACTTTTGTGACATAAGCTTTTATTACCTTCCCTACTTGAAATTTATCTTGCTGCTGGGTGGAATATTTGGTTTCTTGTGAAATTTGCAATTCCAGTTGAAACTTTTGTCACAATCAGAACATGACAATGGTCTCTTCTCAGTGTGGCTTACCTGATTATTTGGGATGTTTCCTTTATTTAAAAAGTTGTTCCCATATTCTGTAGCTGAACAATACCTCTTCCTTTTGTCTGTTTCCTCATGTTGCATTAGTTATCTCTTCCTACTGAAACAATTACCAAATTCAGAACATGTAAAAGAACTCTCCTGTGCCTTTTCTGTTGTGGCTGCATTTCTTCCTTCTGTCTGAGGGATTCTGGAGACAACACAACCCAGTATAACCAAGAAAGAAGAAGAATGTGAAAACTAGACCGGGATCCTAGAGAAGTACAACAAAACAGTAAGGTAGAGAACCTGAAAAGAGATGGGCTGGGAGAAAAAGCTTGGATTTGTTTTCTTTTTTCAAATTTATTGCTAGGGATAAAACACTCTAGTACACCGAGAAAGAAACAGGCTAGGAGAAGTAGTCTGGGCTTGTAGAGAGGTACAACATAATGAAGAGTCAGAAAAGAGGTAGGGTGAGAGGATATAAAACACCGTAGTATAACTAACAAACAGGGTGGGAGAACTAGGCTGAGATCCATACATCAAACAACATGGAGGTACCGACACTTCCAAGCTGGTACATAATCGGGCGGATTTTAAATGCCCAGAACAGCCTCTGGGTCGGGTCTTGGCGTGCCAGCAGCCCGCTGGCGCGCGCGGATTTACGTCTGCCTCCGGTAGGCGTAAATCCATGGATAAAGGTGGGGGGGGGGTTAGATAGGGCCGGGGGGGTGGGTTAGGTAGGGGAAGGGAGGGGAAGGTGAGGGGAGGGCGAAAGAAAGTTTCCTCCGAGGCCGCTCCGATTTCGGAGCGGCCTTGGAGGGAATGGAGGCAGGCTGCGCGGCTCGGCGCGCGCAGGCTGCCCAAAATCGGCAGCCTTGCGCGCGCCGATCCGGATTTTATAAGATACGCGCGGCTACGCACGTATCTTATAAAATCCAGCGTACTTTTGTTTGCGCCTGGTGCGTGAACAAAAGTACGCGATCGCGCTATTTTTTAAAATCTACCCCAATAGGCATAACAGATAAGTATATTAACAGCATGATCCTTAAGGTGGTATATCAGGGCAAGGCAGTAGGCAAAGCAGTGGTTGCAAGACCCTAGGCTGGTATATCTGGTGCATGGAAGGTAAGCAGAGCAGAGGTACCAACACTACTAAGGAGGTATACAAGGGGCACTGCAAATAGGTATTTAGCAGCAAAACCCCTAAGATTGTATACAAGAGATATGACAAGTATGTCATTAGCAGCGAGATACATAAAGTGATATGAAAGAGACATGGCAACTAGGCAGATCAGTAGCAAGACTCCTAAGGTGGTATATCAGGGGTATGGCAAGTAGATAGAGTAGTGGTCAGACCCCATGGTGGTATATAAAGTACATGGTAGGTAATAATGTGGCAGCCAACCCTATCAAAATCCCCTCCTCTCCCTTTTCCTGACATGATGAAATATTTTGATGTGCATTGCCTACTGTCGGTCTGGATATTACAAATTATATTTTAACTATACCCCTACTCATAGAACCACTCATAATATGGAGGAATGTCTGTCTTTCTCTCTCACAAACACATACACAAAGACGCGTATAGATGTCTGCTGTGCTGTATGTACTAGTGCGGATTGACCTCATGCACAAAAAAAAAATAACCTGTTAACACTAACAGACAAAACAGACTGGCAGCCTGGTAAGACTCTTCTCTTCAGTATCTGAGTGTGTATTACTCACCTCACTTTTGTCAAGAAGAAATAAATCACTAGCAGTGGTGCAACTGCAATCTCAACACTGTCTCTCACTCTGACCTTCCTCCACTGAAGAGAGAAATCAAAATCAGCAGCAATGCACTCTTTTTCTGGCACAATGAGTATGTGAAACCAATGCAGCACAGAGAAGAACAGAAGCAGCCATTTATTATTGACAAATACGTATGTGCATTCATTTAAAATGAAACAGCAAAATGTGATAAATAAGGCTAATTTGTTTCATTTGGGGAGCCCCTGAAATGAATCTTATTCAGTGATTTCATTTTAAACTGATTCAGGCCTAGGTCTAGGCCCAAAGTTGGGGCTTCACATAGGGCATAGGCTAAAGCCCGAAGCAGGAGCTATGGCATTTGCCTGAGTGCAACACCGGCATCTTGGCCTAGGCCAGAAGCTGGGATCTTGCCTAGGGCATAGGCCAAGGTCCAAAGTAGGGGCCACGGCTTAGGCCCAAGCATAATGCTGGGGTCTCTGCAGAGGCACGGGATGATGCCAGGTTCTCGACCAAGACCCCCAAAAGTTAAACAAAAAAAACCATACCTTATCCATCGGGTATCCAACAAAGGCCAGGTAATGATGCCAGGGCCCAGACCCAGGCCTGATGCTGAGACCTCACCCAAAGGCCAGAACCTGACATGGGTCCCTCAGCCTAGTCTGGAGTCCAGACTCAGGCCCGACTCCACAATCCAGACTGGAGGCCAGGTCCCAATGCCGGGGCCTCAGCCCAGACACAGGCCAGACCCTGGCTTGATGCCATGACCCAACCTGGAGTCCAGGTCCTGAATCCAGAGCCTAGGCCCGGACCCAGGCCTGACTCCAGGGTTTTGGCCAGGAGGCTGGGCCCAGATGCCTGGGCCTTGGCTCAAGGTCAGGCCCAGGCCTCGGAGCCTCTTCTTGGTCCTCTTCATTCTGCAGCCCTTGCAAGCCAAATAGCGTTGTCCAATGGTGTCACAACAGAATGAATTAATTCCAACGCATTTGCCACAGCAACAGACAACACCATTTTGGATTACAAATGCCAAAGTATAAATAGGACAAAGAAGAGACTCCAAGTCCTGGGCTCTGAAGCCTAGGCATGACACTGGGCTGAGGCCCAAGCATCAGGATCTGGCCTCCTAGACGAGGCCCTGGCATTGGGTCTGGGTTCAGGACTGGATGTAAGCTGAAGCCCCAGCATCAGGATCTGGCATCCTTGTCAGATTGCAACATTGGGCCTGGGTCCGTGCATTGGGACCCGGCCTCAGTTTTGGGTCATGGCGTTGGGCCTGGATCTAGGCTGAGGCCCCAGCATTGAGACCCACCCTCTGGGTTGGGTTGTGGCATCAGGCGTGGGTCTGGGCTGATGACCTTACATCAGGACCTGGCTTCCGAGCTGGGTTGCTGCATCGGGCCTGAGTCTGGGGCCCTGCCAAGGCTGAGGCCCCAGCATCTGCACCTGGCCTCTAGGTTGGGTCACAGCATTTGGCCTGGGTCCAGGCTGAGGCCCTGGTATTAGGATCCAGCCTCTGGGCTGAGTCACCACATTGTGCCTTTATCCAGGCCCCAGCCGAGGCCTAGGCATCTGGACCCAGCCTCTTGGTCAAGCTGAAGCCTCGGCCTTGAGTAGGCCAAGGTTACAGTGACCTACTGTGCCCTTGGCCTATGGTAAGGCTGAGGCTTCGGCCTATGCCGAAGCTGGTGGATCCCCACTGGACAGGGTAAGTGGGGGCAGGCCTCGGTCCCCACATTCTTTTGAACGGAAATCCTCGGGAGGCATTGTTTTAATTTTTTGGCCATTTTTTGGGGGAGGGGTTATTTTTTTAATTGTTTGATTCATTTTTTTCTCATGAATAAAAACAATTCAAACAATCCATGAACCAAAATCATAGGAAAAAAACCCTCCAGAAAACGAACCAAAAACTAAAATATTTTTTTTCTCCTGTACATACATATTGACAAATACCAATGTTTATAAACTTTTTAAAAACCTGTGAGAGCTTCTAGTAGCAAGTCCTTTTCCACCAAAAACTAGAGATGAAATTCATACAAAGTGGGAGGTCGTCAGTTTTATTTGATCCTGAGAGTAGCTAGAAGCTAGTGAAAAAGATACTGCACCATGAAGTGTCCTCTGACTAAACTCCTTGCCAACTGGTCTTGCCTCAGCTCTAATAGGGCTCTGACAAGGTAGCGCAGTCACCCAAGCAAGATCTAGGAGTTGTAGTGCCAGTTGTTTTTCGTTTCTAAGCAGTACATAGTCATACTGTACTTTATTGTTCCATAGAAACGAATGGGGAACATAAACAAATGGAATGAAGATAATTCATTTCATTCTTGGGACACTTACATTCATTTTGAAACCATGAATTAAACAAATATGGGCACATTTGTTATGTTTTATCCATTTGTTTCAAAGAAATTCTCAATCCTAAAAAAAATAATAAAAGAAGGAAAAATCTCAGAGAGCCCAACAATATCATAAGCTTCAAATCTGGGTATGTTAAAAATCAAGGGCTATATGCTTCTCAATTATCAATAAAAATCCATTCTATATGTTTTTTTCCTTCTCCCCCCCCCCAAAAAAAAAATATGTAAAACTAATAAATGAAGTGCTTTTATGTGTTCTAAATGCTAATGGAAATACCATAAAAATAACATCTTAAATATAAGCCATCTGATAGAGGACTCAAAACTGCTTATTGGCAAGTTTAGAGTTTTCATACTGCCTTGCAGGGACCATATGCTCCCAGTGTGGGGCTCCTGATTATCTCTACCAACTGTTTTTCACTCTTATCCATATGTCCTGTTGTTCCATTTGGGAATGTAAATGAAACATTATTATAAAATGGTATCTATGATTCTTAAAGCTCTATTTAAGAATATGTTTACATAATGGATCATTCTTAATATCTTTGCCTTTTAGTTGTACTGGTTGTCCAGAACCTGGTGATTTCTTCTGTACTGATATATATTATAAAAATTTTTGCCCTGACTTAAGTAATACTGTTGAAACATTGCCATGCTGTGTTACATATTTTCTTGCTTTTATATGTATTTTAATCCAAGTTTGTTTATGTTGGTTATATATTCTATTGATAAGTTTGTATATTTATCTTATATAATAACATATGGTATTTATTAATTTGAGTATTTATTTAGTATATTAAGGGTTTTAATTCATTGATATAGCCATTTTTCTATTTATTTATTTATTCCTTACTTCTAGTATTTACTGGCCGGGTTACCTGAACCAAAGAGTCAAAAAGCATCTTTGAGGTACTGCCATCTGAGGTGAGAGGGAGAACCCCCTCTTAGGCAGGTAGCCCTGAAGGAATAAAGTTGTTGATGGGGAAGCACTGCAGACTCACCCATCTGGTGATTGTTGTATCAGAATCTCTGAGATGTCATGTAATATGCACTGGACACAGCCATGATGATGACATGGGCACCCTTGTTGCTTGGAAACATAGTGGAGGTCTAGATGACTGTTCTTAATGGAAATCCAAATAGATTTGGCAAGCATAGGTTGGAGCAGTTTAGACAGTCTTGCTAGCTTCATGATGGGTGGTTAGGCACTCCTGGGGTTAGTTCCTGTATCTTGGGTACAGTATAGGGAAATGAGATATAACTAATGGATGAATTTTCAAAGCCATTTACTTGCATAACACATGGGTTGATGAGCATTTATGATTTGCTATATAATAGGGATGTGCAGACAAAAAGTTTATGTTCATAAGTCCATAAGTCGAAAAGGGGGGTCAATTTCGGTCAATATGGACATATGGAGAATTCCATAAGTTGAGTCTATGTCCATATGTGCACCGGTTCCCTAAATAAAAATTTAAACCCCTCACCCTCCTTATTCCCCCACAAGATTTACCAAAACTCCCTGGTGGTCCAGTGGGGAGTCAGGAAGCCATTATTCTATTCCTTTGCGAGGAGCACGTGACATCCGCGTCACGTCGGAGTGACGCGACCGTCCACCGCGGTTCCGCTCCCGGACCCCTCGTTGGACACAAACGGAACTTTTGGCCAGCTTGGGGAGGTCAGGAGGCCCCCCCAAGCTGGCCAAAAGTTCCGTTTGTGTCCAACGAGGGGTCCGGGAGCGGAACCGCGGTGGACCAAGTGACGGCCGCGTCACTCCGACGTGACGCGGACGTCACGTGCTCCTCGCAAAGGAATAGAGGAATGGCTTCCTGACTCCCCGCTGGACCACCAGGGAATTTTGGTAAGTCTTGGGGGGGGATTAAGGAGGGTGAGGGGTTTAAATTTTTATTTAGGATCAACGATCGCGATTTCCAACGTATTCAACATAGCTATGTTGAATAAGTTGGAAATCCGATCGTTTTCGCCTCATCACTTTTTTAAGTTAAAAAAAAAAAAAGTAGCGTTTTACATATAAGTTCAAAACGAATACACACCGCTACTATATAATTCCTGGGGTTTGTGCACATTAAAGATTGAATGAAACCTGATTCTGCTCTGGGGCGAAGGTGGGGTGGAGCTCGGGTTTATGTACATGCTTTTGATTTTACAAAGAATGCCTGGAAATTCACATGAACAAATTATGCATTGCAGAAAGCAGGTATAACTTTGTGTGGATGAGTTTGCACACATATTTTTGCATAGCTTCCAAAGTGAACTTCTCTATGTAAGTTTGCTTTGAAAATGTGTGTAACCTATGCACATAGCTGCTATACAATTTACCCACAATGTTATAAAATTACCCTCTCTATGCATTAATAAAGCTGCAGTCTATCATTTTCCAACAATTTGTTTAAATATTGCCATATGCCAGCAGTCTTGATGGTGGGGACCAGGTTGGCCATAGATGCCCAGATCTTGTTCAATGTGTACGTCTGCCCAGAAAGGCTACAATTAATATAAAATGAAGCGACTCACAAACCACAGTCTATTGGGAAGGTATGTGGGATGATGGAAGGACACCTTATATTTCAGTATTTGAATGTTTTAAAGTATTTTTTTAACAATACTTTTCATTAAAAAAGAGGAAGTTTTAAATGATTGGAGACACATATTTTTATTGTGTCTACCTTTATATGATAAACCTTCTAAAATGAGAGCAAGTTTTAATCTTTTGAGCACTGCATGGTCTTTTGTGATATCCTGAAATTTTATATTTACTGGTCACACTTTTTAACTTGTTAGAAAAATGGGAAAACCAGTAATTCGGGGCATAACATTTAAGAGCATTTTTGGAATGCAATGCTATAACAACTGGACATTTAGAATATACTTCTGTGTAGAGATGTGAATCGTGTGATCGATCATCTTAACGATCGATTTCTGTTACGAGCGCGCATGGGCGCGGTCGTCTCGAGCTGGTGGTGAGCCCTTGGGCCACGGCGAAAGCTAGGGAGGAGCCCCAGCCACACCGTGGGAGGTGAGCTGGGCAGGCATGGTGAGCCAGGCGGGTACAGAAGCAGGCACAGAGTCTGACCCTCAGCCGGACCTGCACGCCCATGGTAGCCAACACTGGGAAGTTGACTGATGAACGGTCCTCCGACTGTTCCCGGCCCTTTCGGACCTGCCGCTGGGAACGGCAATGGGCAGCAGGCCGGACAGAGGCGAGGGCAGACAGAGTCCTCTACACTGAAGACGTCAGACGGGGGCTGAAGCAGACATCCAAGACAGGCTGAAGCAAGACGTTGAAGACATCAGGGCGAGGGCTGAAGCAAGACATCGTAGAAGACGGCAGGAAGGAAGACACGGGCACTGTCCGTTAGGGCGCCCTACTCAGCCCACCCACAGGACTGAGTCGCGGACCACCCCGTCCCATACGCGCCCTACACAGCCCAGGAAGGCTGGTCGCGGACCACGCTGGGAACAGGAGAGCGCAGGAAAGGTCCAGTCGAGAACGAACTCCGATGCCAGGACCAATGACATCCGAAGCCCCGTCGGCTGGCAGGAACAGAAGCTCAAGAGCCCGGGGGACGAATCCCTCCTGTTGGCCACTCCAGGGCCCAACAGGACAGAAGGCTCAGGAACCAGACGAGGACATAGGGCAGAACAACCGGAACTGGAACAGAAACAGGATCAGGCAGCTTCAGGAACAGACATCAAAGCAAGGTCAGGAACAGACATCAAGGCAGGGTCAGGACAAGGAGCCATCAACGCAAGGCAGACCACGGTAGACCTGGATCGGCAAGGTTACAGGCAACTGTAGAGCCCGATCCGGAGGCCGTTGCAAATGACAAGGAAGTCCTTATATACTGGAGGTAGAAGGCAACTCCCTGGGAGGAGCTTGCCAGGACCGTCCCTCACTGGTCTTATAAATAAGGTGGAGAGCTGCGGGCCGGCCCCTATGAGAAGGGCGTCGCCAGACAGGAAGTCCAAACGCTGGCATGCAAGCCACAGGCACAGCTAGGCCTCTTAGGCCCTGGAGCAATTCCCGGGTGGAACACAGGCGAGGCCCTGGCTTCGGAGCGGCCTCCGGAGGAAGGTGAGAGACCACCTGTAGCGCAGCAACAGGGGGGATCGCAACAATTCCGGCTGGGGGGGAGGGAATCGGATCGTTGCGGTTTTGTTTTTTTAAATATCATGTAAATCGTAAATCGGGGGAGAGCTGGAAAACCGGCACACTAAAACATCCCTAAAACCCACCCCAACCCTTTAAAATAAATCCCCCAACCTCCCGAACCCCCCCAAAATGCCTTAAATTTCCTGGGGTCCAGAGGGGGGGTCCCGGTGTGATCTTTTACTCTCGGGCCTCCGGAGCATTGTAGAAATGGCGCCGGCGCTACCTTTGCCCTGTCATATTACAGGGCAAAGGTAGCGCCGGTGCCATTTTGTTTTTTGTCCCCCGACGTCAGGAGCGTAGGAGATCGCTCCCGGATGTTTTGCCGTACAAAATGGCGCCGGCCATGCGCCGTGCCATTTTGTACGGCAAAACGATTCGAGTGCAGGAGGTCGTTCCCGGACCCTCGCTGGACTTTTGGCAAATCTTGTGGGGGTCAGGAGGCCCCCCCCAAGCTGGCCAAAAGTCCCTGGAGGTCCAGCGGGGGTCCGGGAGTGATCTCCTACGCTCCTGACATCGGGGGACAAAAAACAAAATGGCGCCGGCGCTACCTTTGCCCTGTCATATGACAGGACAAAGGTAGCGCCGGCGCCATTTCTACAACGCACCGGAGGCCCGAGAGTAAAGGATCACACCGGGACCCCACCCACTGGACCCCAGGTAATTTAAGGCATTTTGGGGGGGGTTCGGGAGGGTGGGGGATTTATTTTAAAGGGTCAGGGTGGGTTTTAGGGTTGTTTTAGTGTGCCGGTTTTCCCGCCCTCCCCCTTCCCCCGATTTACGATTTTTGACGATAAATCGGGGGAATTCCTATTAAATATCGCCTCTAACGATTTTTGACGATTTAAAATATATCGGACGATATTTTAAATCGTCCAAAAACGATTCACATCCCTACTTCTGTGAAATAGGAGCTAAATGTAAAGTGAAGTGATTTTTTCACCTATGATTTGTATAATTTGTGAAGGGTAAACACTCTCAGCAATTTTTTCTCCTGGTAAAAGTTCATATCACTCTCGGTACAGCAGTATTTAGTTGCTCATGCGTGATTTTTGTGTGACCTGGAAAATAAAAAAAACTTTTTTCAATTTAAGATTTGGTTTCATCCAGCACTCTTCATTTTGACTCACTTTTTCATGGATAATGAGTAGTCATGATCCTTGCTGACTTTTCAGAACAATAAGATCAAACTCTGACTTGTCATCAAAGTAAATATATCTCTTCAGGTTAGAACAAATCCAAGGTCGCACTATCCCTATATCACATAAAATATGTTTGTCTTTACTACAGTCATTAAAAGAAAACAAGGATTGCTAATAACTTTACTTTTGCCACATCGCTACAAATTAAAGTAATTGTATTTATAGTTTTTATCTTGGTGTCATGTGATTAAAGCAATTAAAGAGGTATGAGAAATGACAACATTTGCCTTTTCTTTCTTTTACACAGCAAAGAACAGAAAATAAACCACGTATTACAAACAAACTGAGCAATCCGTTTCATCTTCCAAACTGTATTCTTTCACCTGGCCCTTATAACATTACTTTAAACTGCAGGTTCAAGCATTTTTATTGTTACACCAAACAAGGGTAATCTTTTTACATCTGAAACTCCTGTGCAATCTTACAAGCAAATTCAATTAATCAATTAGAAGACTGTACTCAAATTACATTGGAATTATGGGCCTCTTTTCCTGAGAACCATTGGAACCTATGGTGCATTACATCAATTAAGAATGCTTAATTTTGAAATGGCACAAATGAACAACGTATGAGTCATAGTAAGCGTTTACTTCTTAAAAGCCATCAGTGCTAATGGTTTTGTAACCTTTGTAAATTTAATATGGGTTTCATTTCTACAGCAAGCGAAACCCACATTGGGCTGGTGTAATATTACTGCCCATGCATACAAAGCTTTATTCAGCCACACACTTAATTGCATAAATAATAAAGATAGGTTTGGGGACAGGCTTCTACTTACACTAAATATGTTTTGTGAGCAGATATGATCATGCTGTGCTATCGTGCTGCAAGAAGTGCACTTAAGCCAATCAATAAATAATGATTCATAACACTTTTTCCTCTATTGAAGTTATGATAAGCAAAGATTAAAAGGGGAAACAGGAAGAACATCTTGCATGCACCTAAACATTGTGCCTGCCTTTTTCCTGCCTTTTTGATCCACTGTAGGTTATATTAGCGTTGCCAGATCAACTGAGCCCCCAGCATGAATTAACATATCTTCACAACATCGTAAACAAAGAGTTCAAAGATTTCTGATAGGAATTATTTAAGTAACATTAAAGTGCACCTTCATTATTCATTTATTTGCTTTTCATTATAATGGAACTGATTGCAATAAATTCAGTGGCAATAAAACATATTACCAGAAGAAATACATAATTTACAATAAAATCTTGCCAATAAAAAATAACTGTCATTTTTATTTCTTTGTAAGCTGTAATAAACAATATAACTGCAAACAAATGCATTCATGGAATGATAGATGTTTTCACATGATTGTTGCTCCAATATATATATATATATATATATATATATATATATATATATATATATATATATGCAGCTTCTGAGGTATTTGATATTGTTTTTTAGTAGCCAATAGGAAAAATTAGGTGAGCCACATTCCAAATAGAATATGGGGGAAATTTTCAGTAGCCCACAGTATTATGCATGCTTTTTGTATGCATATACTAACCAGACAGTTTCCCTTGGACAATTAACTACCAGTTATTATAAAAAATAGTGATATACATTTTGCACTTTCTATTTCAACAGGTGGTCAATTTGGCGATAAGCGAAGATGCATTCATAGTAGGGATGTGCACGTAAAAAAATTTCATTTTTGGTTTTCAGTTCATTTTTGGGAGTTTTTCCCCTTGAATTTTGGTTTGCGGAATGATTGATTTGTTTTATTCGTGTGGAAAAAAAACAAATACAACATTTAAAAACAAATGGCCAAAAAAATGAGAACGGGACTGCCCAAGGCCTCCCACCCACCCAGAAAAATACCAGGACCAGGATACCCCCAAGGCCCCCACCTACCCTGTTAGGAGGGAATCCACCCATGAGGTATGTCACCACGACCTCAGCCTCAACCTTTCATCTCTGACACTCGGGCCTCGGCTTGGGAAAGAGCCTGATCCAAGCCTGATGCTGCAGTGGATCTCAGAGGCTAGGTCCTGATGCTGAGGCCTCGACCTAGGCCTGGACCCGATGCCAGGACCCAGCCTGAGGCTGGATCCCAACGACTGGGCCTCAGACTAGGCCAGAGCACTGACCCAGGCCCAATGCTATGGCCTATCCCAGAGGCCAGATCCAATGCTGGGGCCTCAACTCGGACCCAGGTGCCACATGCTGGGGTGAATGCCTCAGAGTTAATTAACTCTGATACACACCAGAGGATGGTGTCAGTTGAAGAAGAAAAGAAAATGTCATCAGACCTATTCTGAGGCCTTGTCTCTGGGCCTGGACCTAACCCTATGTTAAGGTCCCAGCATCAGGACTCAACCTCAATGCTGGGCCATGGTGTCAGCCTGGATCTGAGCTCCAGCCTAGGCCTAGGCCCAAGACTGCATCATCACAGCATTGGGCCTGGGTCTGGGTGAGGCCACAGCTTCGGGACATGGCATCTGGGACAGGTTGCAGCATTGGGACTGGGTCCAGGCTCCACCTAGGCCAAGGCCCAGGCACCAGGACCCGGCCTCTGGGCTGAGTTCCAGCATTGAACCTGGATCTAAGCCTAGGCCCGGCATTGTGACCCAGCCTCTGCACTGAGCTAAAGTGCCCGTGCTCCTGCTTAGGCCGAGGCCCAGATGTCGTGACCCAGCCTGTCAACTTCAACGAATACCCAACAAATCAGGTAAGTTTGTTCAGGTGGGGGAGACTCGGCCAAAGACCCGACATTGGCCCAGGCCTAGGCTAAGAATTTGGTGTCATGCTCAGGCCTAGGCCATGGCTCATGCTTTGTGATCTGGTCCCCAAACGAAACAAATTTATCATATTTGTCGTGTTTTGAAAATTCATTTTAAACTGTGCACACCCCTAATACATAGACATGTGAATTTTAGGGATGTGAATCGGGCTTCGGACGATTGAAAATATCGTCGATATTTTCAAAATCATCAGAAATCGGGGGCTCTCCCAAAACAATAGGAAAACCCCACGATATTGATCGTGGGGCTTCCCTTATCGTTTTGGGGGAGGGTGGGAAAAGCGGCATACAAAAATAACCCCTAAACCCACCCCAACCCTTTAAAAGTAACCCCTTAGCTTCCCCTACCCTCCCGACCCCCCAAAACGTTTTTACAGGTACCTGGTGGTCCAGTGGGGGTCCCGGGAGTGATCTCCCATGATCTCCCGCTCCGGGCCGTCCTCTGGCTACCGGGCCGTCCTTTGCTCTTACCTTGTGACAGGGTATCTGTGCCATTGGCCGGATCCTGTCACATGGTAGGAGCACTGGATGGCCGGTGCCATCTTGTGCTCCTACCATGTGACAGGGGCCGACCAATGGCACCGGTAGTCCCTGTGACATAGTAAGGGCAAGGCTATCGGCGCCATTTTGGTTCCTGACACCCGACGGCACGAGTGCAGGAGATCGTTCCCGGACCCTCGCTGGACCCCCAGGGACTTTTGGCCAGCTTGGGGGGGCCTCCTGACCCCCACAAGACTTGCCAAAAGTCCAGCGGGGGTCCGGGAGCGACCTCCTGCACTCGGGCCGTATTGCCAGTATTCAAAATGGCGCCGGCGCTACCTTTGCCCTCCTAGCTGCATAAACCCTGCTACAATAAGAACAATTGCACTGCCTGGGTACCGGTAATATAACCTGGTTTCTAAAGATGGAGATTTTCAAAATATGAAAAAAACTTTAAAAAAATTGTCTTTGCAGAGAAACTGATGATTATAACAATCTGTGACGGTCCAAAGACTTACCTGTGACTGCACATTTACATGATTGGCAATTAGGGCTAACGAAGTAAAGCCCGCATTTGTTTATGAGGTTTTCTCTGCATATAGGATATAAGACTACACGGTAACAGCTATTCTTTATTGGAATTGAATATTATGTTGTTTTGAATTTAGTGCATACGGATACATCATATATATATACAGTTGTTTATTGCAATTGTCATGACAATGTCATTGTCAATGTATATTGACAATGGTCAATATAATTTCAGAGCAGAATTATCTCACAAATGCTTTTTGTACTAAAATGGCAATTTTGAATTTTATTCTCCATATAATCAGAAGTCAATGTAAAGACTTCAGGACCAGAATTGTATGGTCCTAGAATCATGTTCTGGAAAAGATGCGAGAAGCTGAATTCTGCATAACCTGCAAAGGAATCCCAATATAGACAAATATAGATAACCAGCTTTATCCTGAATATCACTAGTATACCTTTAAAATTATGCAGCTATATTCAGATTATATCCAGTTAGGTAAAAGTTATTCATGTAATGTTGCACAGACAACTTTAGGTGAGTGTATTCAGCGGGAGACTTGTTAGTTATCCAACCAACTTTAGTCAGATAAAGTGAACTCTGTCCACTTTTCTGAATATTGTCCTCAAATTATTTTTAGAAGGATTAATATACTGTTCACTCTGTATTCATGTTGTAATTTACCATATTTCCCAGAAAGGATATGCATTTGTTTAAAATGAAATTGCAAAACACAACAAATAAGGCCTTACTTGTTCCATTCATTTTAAACTAATACATTGGGCCTAGGTCTAGGCCTGAAGCAAGGGCCTCACCTAGGATACAGGCCAAAGCCTAAAGCAGGGGCTGCGGCCTAAGCCCAAGCCCAACTCCAGTGCCTTGGCCCCGGTCTAGACCTAGGACTGAAGCTGGGGCCTTGCCTAGGGTATTGGCTGAAACCCAAAGCAGGTGCTGTGGCCTAAGCCTGAGTGTGACACAGGGTCTCAGCGGAGGCCCAGGGAAAAGCTGTGGCCTCAGCTGAGACCATAGAAAATTAAAAAAAAAAAGTACCTGGTGTCAGGTATCTGACGAAGGCCAGGTCTAGACAACTGGGCCTAGGCCTAGGCCAGGGCTTGGTCCCAGACCCAATGCTGTGCTCAATCTGGAGGCTGGGTCCCAACACAGGGGCCTCGGCTAGGACTCAGGTCCAAGGCCATGATCCAACCTGGAAACTGATCCTGATGCCTGGGTCTTGTTATAGGCTGGGGTCTGGACCCAATCCCAATGTCATGACCCAGCCTCTGGGTCAGGTTGCAGGATCAGGCCTAAGTCCAGGCTGAGGTCCTGGCCTCAGGACCCAGCCTTCAGGTTGGGTCATGGTGTTGGGTCAAGGTCCAGGTTTGGGAGATATCCTCCAGGATAGGTCACAGTGTCGGGCCTAGGTCCAAGTTGAGGCCCCGGCATTAGGTCTGGGCCCCAGGCCCCAGCATTGGGACCCGGCCTCCACATTGGGTCACATTTTTGGGCCTGTGTCCAAACCGAGACCCTGGCATTGGGATCTGGCCTCTGGGTTGAGTCACAACATCAAGCCTGGGTTTGGGCTGAGGCCCTGGCATTGGGAGCCGACCTTCGGGTTGGGTCATGATGTCAGGCCTGGGTCAGAGCCGAGGCTCTGGCTTAGGAACCCAGCCTCCATGTCAGATTGAGGTGTCAGGTCTGGGTCTGGACCAAGGCCCCAGCATCAGAAACCAGCATCCAGGATGGGTTGCAGTGTTGGGCCTGGGCTCCAAGCTAGGTTGAAGCCTTGGTATTTGGTAGGCTGAGATTACGGTGACCTACTGCAGACTTGGTCTATGCAAAGTTGGGGCTTCAGCCTGGACCTAGGCTTTGGCCGTGGCATTGGGGCCGGGCCTCGGCTAAAGCCTCAGACTTGCGTAGGCTAAGGTCGAGGCACCTACTGAGTTGGCCTAGGCCTCTCTAGCTAATCCTCCCTGGTCTGGTTATGTGAGGGCTAGGGAGGATCGTTACCCCAGCAATTTTCTGGGAGGGCAGGAGGCCCTGTTTTTTTGTTTTTTGGTCCTTTTTTAAATGTTTGATTCATTTTTTTCAATTGAATGAAATGAATCAAACATTACATGAACTGAAAATTGTGGGAAAAAAACCTCCCAAAACTGAACTGAAAACTAAAACAATTCTTTTCCCTGAATTTTCCTAGCTCCCAGCAGTGTATCAAATACTGCTGCTTTAAGTCATACTTTTTCACTTTACTTTTTTTTTTCCAACAAATGTATATAACAAACTTTGCTGTACTTTAAATGTCAACTTAGATGGATGACATTCATTGAAAGATAACTATGCTATTGGTCTAATGAGGGCTTGATTGCCATTGGACTTCAATAACTTTCTTGGAATGATATTGACATGTCATTAATTGCGACTGCAATTCTTGCGTCATGTTCTTAAAACAAGTTTATTTGAATTCTTGATGCCAAACAGCTTCCCAAATTGTTTGCAGTATGGTACATGATTGAGTGAAGTTTATACTTTAGAAAATATCTGGTATTGAAAATCAGTACATTTAGGCTGTATACCATGCATTCTCATTTTACCAACCAGAGAAATTTCCCTTTATGCTGAAAATGAACAAAATGACATGCATGCACATTTCTAGTCTCATGTTCGAGAAACACATGAATATCAGCTCAGGTTCAAGAAACAAACCAACCTTGCTTTTTTCTTGCATACATTTTTACTTTATTTTTGGAAATAAAAATAATCCTCCAGTTTGAAGTGCTGCAGCCATCTTTGAATATAATGGTCATTTGATTATTTTTATAAATCATAATAGCTTCTCAAAAGAGAACAGCAGAAAGGAGACTATGATTATTAACATAGGTTCATTGAAGCTCGGAAGATAAGATAATTTCCCTGTGTTACCTAGAAAGTCAGTGCCAATCTCAGATATAATGATCTTGAGTATCTCTAAATATATTGTACCTACCATTATATCCTACCATTACATCTCTTTCGCAAGAATAGTACATAATCGACAAAGTAGAAAAGAGAAATCTTTGTAAGTTTGCCTCCTTCCAGTGTAGTATAAGCTTATATGTTTTACAAAGATATATCTTAATACATTAAAAGATTATCAAAGACAAATTTTCATTTAGACTAAATGTAAGCAAGGTAAATCTCTAATACTGTAAGTTGTACCTACCTCCCACAAGGATTATTGGAACCAATATACATACCTGCACTAAATTTGATCAGTCATCATGTTGCATTTGGCCGGTCGCAGGTCCATCCCACAACTGGACGCTCTTACCTCCGGGCCTTGGTGGGGGGGGGGGGGGGGGTCCATCGACACACCAGCCAATGAAGACACAACCGACCGCTATGCAGGCTTGACGTGGTATACGAGGGACGTCACTCAGCTGAGCGGGTGTTAGGCACATGTTCAGCCCTTTAGAAAAGGCCCAAGGTGAAAAATACCCCATGGCACCTCCAGATGACATCACAGGCCTGCTACTATACAGGGTGGCCCATGGAAAAGTAGCCCACCTCCAATACCAGTGCCACGCAGGCAGGCTATTTTTCCATGGACCACCCTGTATAAGGCCTGCTCTGCCCTGCCTCAGACACCTCGGCAATAAGTCCCACTCCTTGGAGTAGCTGTTTGCCATGTTGTTCCTGGTTCCTGATCCTGCTTGCGTTCCTGTTCCCTGTCTTCAGTTCCTGGTAGGGATGTGAATCGTGTGATCTATCGTCTTAACGATCGATTTTGGCTGGGGGGGAGGGAAATCTGATCGTCATGTTTTTTTTTTTTTTTTTTAAATCGTAAATCGGGGGAGGGCGGGAAAACCGGCAAACCAAAACAACCCTAAAACCCACCCCGACCCTTTAAAACAAATCCCCCACCCTCCCGAACCCCCCCCAAAATGTTTTAAATTACCTGGGGTCCAGTGGGGGGTCCCGGTGCGATCTCCCGCGATCTCCAGCTCTCGGGCCACGGCTGCATTAATAGAAATGGCGCCGGTGGCCCTTTGCCCTTACCATATGACAGGGCAAAGGTAGCGCCGGCGCCATTTTGGTTCCTGTCACCCGATGTCACGAGTGCAGGAGATCACTCCCGGACCCCCGCTGGACCCCCAGGGACTTTTGGCCAGCTTGGGGGGGGCCTCCTGACCCCCACAAGACTTGCCAAAAGTCCAGCGGGGGTCCGGGAGTGACCTCCTGCACTCGCGCCGTACTGCCAATATTCAAAATGGCACTGGCGCTACTTTTGCCTCACTATTTCATACGGGTAATTTAAAACATTTTGGGGGGGGGTTCAGGAGGGTGGGGGATTTGTTTTGTTTTAAAGGGTCGGGGGTGGGTTTTAGGGTTGTTTTGGTGTGCCAGTTTTCCCGCCCTCCCCCCTCTCCCGATTTACGATTTTTTGACGATAAATCGAGGGAATTGTTATTGTATCGCGGCTCTAACAATTTTTGATGATTTAAAATATATCTGACGATTGTTTTAAATCGTCAAAAAACGATTCACATCCCTAGTTCCTGGTTCCTGTTCCTGCTTCCTCAATGATCCTGTGTCTTTGTCTAGTGGTCCCTCATCTGTCTTCACTCTTTTTGCTGTTCCGCCCAGCCTTCTTCCCTCCAGATTGTCTCCTCAGCTTCACCTTGGCTTGGACCATGGCTTCGTCTTTGTTTGGATTCCTGGCTTGAATTTGGACCCCGTTTGACTTTGTTGGATTGCTGCCTGTCCTGACCTCAGTTTGTTCTCATTTCTACTGTCTGCTGCCTACCCTGACCTCAGCCCAGACTTGCCTTGTCTTCTTCTTGCTGCCTATTACTTCTATGATGGATCCATCTCCGCACAGAAGCCTGTGCCTAAGTCCAATCATCCCTGGCACCCAAGGGCTCAACCTGAGGAGAACGAGGGCTGGAATTGGTAACATTCCTGTTGGGCCTCTGTTCCAGCCAGCTCTGCCTACCGACGGTGAGGACCTGCAGGACTCCTCCCTGTGGGTAGCGACAGCCTCACCTCGATCCAAGGGTCCATGCCTGCAACAACCATGAGTGATGTAGCCCAAATTTTGATGGTAAAAGCCTGATGATATTGCCATATGTACTCGCTTCATATTCCATTTTTCAGCCACTTCAAAATGGATTACATTCAGGCATGACCCTGTCTGTAGAGGGCTCACAATCCAATTGTACCTGAGGAAATGGAAGATGAAGTGACTTGCCCAAGATCACAAGGAATGGCAGTGAGATATGAACCTGACTTCCCTGGTTTATAGCCGCTGCACTAACCACTAAGCTAATGTTTGGCAAAATCACTACATGATATGGAGTAGGGATGTGAATCATTTTTGAACGATTAAAATTATCGTCAGATAATTTTAAAATTGTCCTAAATCGTCAGAGTGCACGATACAATACAAATGCCCCCAATTTATCATCATAAATCGTCCTAAATTGTTAAATAGGGCACGGGAATTATTTGGGGGAGGGCGGGAAAACCGGCACACCAAAACAACCCCTAAACCCACCCCGACCCTTTAAAACCAATTCCTTACCCTCCCCCACCCTCCTGAACCCCCCAAAAATGTTAAATTACCTGGTGGTCCAGTGGGGGGGGGGGTGTCTCAGCACGATCTCCCGCTCTCGGGCCATCGGCACCATTTTGGCTGCCACTAATTAAAATGGCGCTGATGGCCCGATAAAAAATAAACCCACCCGACCCTTTAAATCCACCCCCCCTTAGCCTCCCCCACCCTCCCGACCCCCCCCCAAAACCTTTTTAAATTACCTGGTGGTCCAGGGGGGCCTCGGGGAGTGATTTCCCATTCCCAGGCATCAGCTGCGCTAAAAAAAAATGGCGCCGATGCCCCTTTGCCCTTACCATGTGACAGGGTATCCGTGCCATTGGCCGGCCCCTGTCACATGGTAGGAGCACTGGATGGCCAGCGCCATCTTTAAAGATGGCGCCGGCCATCTTTACTCATCAGCCCTTATAGGGGCCCTGTCACATGGTAAGGGCAAAGGGGCATCGGCGCCATTTATTTTTAGCGCAGCTGATGCCTGGGAAAGGGAAATCGCTTCCCGAGGCCCCCCTGGACCACCAGGTAATTTTAAAAGGTTTTGGGGTGTCGGGAGGGTGGGGTTGATTTAAATGGTCGGGTGGGGTTTTTTTTTAGCGGCGCGGTCCTCCCTAAAAAAATAATTAGCGATGTGAATTGGAATCAGAAACGATTCCAATTCACATATCTTATCGATCAGATTTCCCCCCCCCCCCCCCCAGCCGAACCTGATCGTTAAGACGATCTGGCACACGATTCACATCTCTAATATGGAGTATGGCATGGTCTATGCTGGCAATGACTCACTGAAACCTAACCAGTTGTACCTTTGTTTTGTTTTATGTGTTTACTTTTTTTTTTTTTTTTTTTTTAAATAAACAATAGTTTTACTTTTGGACAGCTTGCTTAAATCCTGGATTTACAGCCTTACTATGGAACACAGACAACTAACAAAGGATGGTGTAATTTCTGAACTCCAGTACTTTAGAGCAGTGGTTCTCAACCCTGTCCTGGGGACCCCCCAGCCAGTCGGGTTTTCATGATATCCACAATGAATATGCATGAGAGAAAATTTGCATGTTATGGAGGCAGTGTATGCAAATTTTCTCTCATGCATATTCATTGTGGATATCATGAAAACCCGACTGGCTGGGGGGGTCCCCAGGACAGAGTTGAGAACCACTGCTTTAGAGGATCTGAAGCAGCAAGGTTTTATCAGCGGTAGTTCTTGTCAGACAAATCTAATCCATTTCTTTGACTGGGTAGCCAGAGAGTTAGATCAGGGGAGAGTATTAAATACAGTGTATTTGGATTGCAGCAAGGCCTTTGACATGGTCCCACATAGCTGACATATAAATAAATTGAGCATCCTGGTTGGGTGGAAGGTCACAAAGGATAGCCATAAATAGAGGTCACTCTGAGGAAAGGGGAGTTACCAGTGGTATGACACAGGGATTAGCCCTGTCTGTTTCCATTTTTGAAACCAATATTGTGGAAGAGCTATCAAGAAAGGATTTTGTAAAAGATATCAAAATCTACAAAAGGATAGTCAATCTGGAAGATGTGTGAAATATGAAAAGGGATACAGTGCAGCTTGATGAATGGTCTAGAGTCTGGCAGCTAAGATTTATTGCTAAAAAATGCAGGGTTATGCATTTCAGTTGCAAAAGCCCAAGAATGCAGTACAATTTGGGGGTGAAGTTCAGTGCAAAAAACAAGAACGGGATTGAGGGGTGATCATATCTGATATACTTAATGTGAAATGGGTAAAAAAGAAAGAAATAAACTTGCCTACCTACACTGGGAGGAGGTGTCTCTTCAATGGGCTGTCTGTTGCTGTGTTGGGGCCTGGGAGGCCTAACGAAATTGGCCTGATTTTTATAAAATTTAAATTAAAGGCCCCATGTGCTTTGGGAACTTAGAGGGAGACCTGGGGAGCATGTCCATGATATTTGCTTATTTTTGTTTTGGGCCCAGGAGCAGAGGATCCAGGCAGTTGGCCAGGCGCTCAACCGTAGCTGCCAAGGCATCCAAACATTGCTGTTGCTGCTGCAAACTTTGGACCATACCTGGGATGGCCTGTAGATCGGCCAGATCAACTGGGTCCAAGGCCTTTGCAAACTGTTAGAACTGTGGACCCTTGGACCGGGATGAGGGTTGTTACTACCACTGAGGGATGGCCCCCAATGGTTCTTGTTGCCGGCTGGTGGTTCAGGTGAGGACAACCCGGCTGGAGCTTCACCTATACCACACCTCGTTCCCCGCAGGTTCAGCCCTTGGGTGCCGGGGCTGGCAGGTCTTAGGTGCGAGTCGCCTCAACGAGAGCGGAAGTGACGGCAGGTGAAGGCAAGGTCAGGTGTCTGGGTCGGGGCTGGCAGCAGAGGTGCAGAACGAGAGTCCAATCCAAAGATCCGGGGCAGGCAGCAGACAGGCAGAGATGAGGAACCAGGCCAGGGGGTCAAGACAGGCAGCAGACAAGCAAGACGAGGAAGCAAGCCGAAGTCAGAACCAGGAGATCAAGCCGAGGAGGGGAGCACAGGAACTGAAGGACGGGGAGAGGCTTGGAGTCAGGAACACAGGCACGGCAAGGAAAGCAGGAGCTGGAATTCCGGGACTGGACTCAGGAATCAAGGACTAGAACAGGAGCAGGAACAGGACCAGGCTCAGGAGCAGGAACTGAAGACAGGAACTTGAAGACGACAGGAAATAGCAACTAGCACTCCGAGGAGACAACTTGTTGCAAAGGCAAGGAGCTGGAGACTGAGGCAGGGTATAAATACCCCTCAGTCCTGATGTCATCCATCGGGGCCGGGCAGAGGTTTCCCGGCACGGCCCCTATAAGAGGTGGAGTCTCCCGTGAGCGTGTACCTAGGGAGAGCCCCGCTGGAAGGAGGACGGCGGCGTTCAGAGCCGCCTGGGAGGCTGCGGTCAGCCAGCCCCGGAGCGGGGCACGCCGCGCCGGCCAGAGGAGGCACAGGCCTGCGTCGGAGGAGGTAGGGGAGACTGGCCATGGCCTGCCGCGACTGGGAGCCACAACACAGGGTTTTAAAAATAGGGCCTTAAGTTTGGTAAACCAGTTTTAGAATGGTCTGAGAACTGGAGCTGTGCTGAGGGAGAGAAGGAGCTGTTCTGCCTGAGTCCCAATTTAAGGCCCAAGTTACTATAAAAAAGATTTTAATAAGTCAGGAACACTTGAGAATGTGTGTGTGTGTGTGTGTTGTAAAAATGTGTATTTGACTGAACAAAGCCTATTTAAGGTAAGAAATTAAAAGACAAGTTAAACTTAGAATAAAACTAAACTGTAGAATTGTGAGCTTAGCTAGCTGACTGTACATGAAAGGCTGATTGAGAAAATCATACTGATAAAATAATTTTCACACTGAAGCTAGGGAATTGTTACATATTGAATTCTTATGAGCAATAACCTTTTTAAGCAAATTAATGTTCCCATACTATAGATAAAGGTCAACTTAATTAAACTTAAACCTGGGCAAATGGTATTAATATGTAATATTTAAGTTGTTGCATAGAACCCAAGCAAACCAAAGAATACCTGAACAGACAAAGCCTGATGTCACTGTAAAGGTGAAAAATTGAAGAGAAGACTAATGAAGTAAAAGTATTTTTGTAGCTTGGGGCATTAGAAGGCCAAGGGTTTGAAAAATAATATTCAGCTTAACTGATGAATAATTTTTCAAGATCATTTTTGGAGAAAAAGAAGAGAAGTGAAATCTGAGAAGGTGTGTGAATGACTGCTTGAATGAATACCCAACTTCTGATCTCTCCCTGCTTAGCATTTGAAGACATGCTAATTCTAAGTATACAGAGATATTAGCTCCCAGACTCCGGTGAATTAGTTAAGGATACTTAATTATCTTTTGTGTTACTTAGCTAGCAGTATCAGTACACTTAGCCATCTGAACATACACTGAGCATACATCTAGTAAGCAGAAGACAACCAATTCCGGAAAATATAGTTAATAGTTTTTCTTTTTTAGTTATTAAAGTATACGTAGTAGAGATACTATAAAGACTACATGGTCAAGTGGTGTATGATCTTCAGGCTAGGCAAATTAACAGCAAACTCCAGTGTCTTACCCCATCATCTAAAGCTAGTCTACTTCTTGGGTTCTTGAAGCCACGCCTGCTAACAACAAAAGCTAGACCCACTCCCAAGCCTCTTATGCAGGGAGACTAAGCTAAGAGGGAATTTTAAAAGCCCGGCGTGCACATCAATTAGAGGATATGTGAATATGTCAAGCCGGTGAGTTCTGAGTGGGATTTTAAAAGCTGCCCGGATACGCATGTATCTCCCACTGCACATACAAAAACATTTTCAAAAAAGGGGTGTGCTGTGAGCTTAGTCTGGGTGGGCGTGAGAGTTCATGGATTTCATTTTGAAATTAACGCATAAATACGCCAGGGTCCCCTGCCATGTATCTTTACTTCTGCTATGGATGACATGTAAGTGATAAAACAAAAATAACAGGCAGATCAATGGCAAAAGACCCATCAGCTTCTGAGTCAAGCAGCACAGTGCTCTAAGGAGCAAGGGAAAAGACTCATCATACTGCATCTTCTCTATATCCAGGAAGTGTGATTTTGCTGAGTACCAACCTATTCCAGCTGAAGATGCCTTCTCTAAAATTTGCCCTATGATTTATTAGGCCATTCTTGGTGGTGCAACAGCTGGGCACTGTAACCTACAGACTTCAGTTGCCTTCTTCCTTACAGATACATAATGTATTTCACATCTCATTACTCAAGCCTATGTTGCTCTCCTGGCCAGGTAGGATCCTGCTTGAGGTCCCTAAGGTAGTTGCTGAGGGAGACAGTATGAAATAGTCAACATCTTTGATTCTTAGAGAGTTCATGGTCAACTCCAGTGCCTCTTATCTCCAAAAGAGATATGGGCCAGAAGACAATTCAAGGGAACCTGCCCCCAATCTGCAAGCACCCAGCTGGTGGCAGTATTCTACTGCAGGTTTCCCTTGAAACCCAGGCCCAGAAGATTGGGGAGAGGCTTTGGAGGAGGGATACAGTTAAGATCCATGGTACACAGGACAGGCCCGTGAGCCACCCCACTTACCTTAATGCCACCGGCTCCACGCCATGTCCTGGGCACCACCTCTCATTGAGCTCCCCATGAACAGTAAGAAATGCTGCTGTGCTGATCTCCCTCCAACTCCCCTAGGTGCACTATGTCCCAAAATGTAAAGAATACATGGTGGGAAATTGGGCACGGTGCCTCTTGATGACATCACAGGCTCCCACTACTTAAAGTCTTTTCACTCAAGCTTCCTTGCCTCAGAAACAGGTCTCCTGATGTGAATTGTGTACCAGTGTATGTTGCTTCCTGTGTTGTCTCCTTCCCTTGTCCTTGCTCTGCATTGTCCATTTTCCTGCCTGTCTTGTTCCTTGTTTTGTCCTGATCCCTTCAGCTTGACATCTTGGATTCTGACCATGCTTGGACCCTGACTTTTGGAGATCACCACCTGGACCTGACCCTCTGCTTTGGACACACCTTTGCTGATCTGCTGCCTGCCCTGACCTCTGGCCTGTTCTTCATCTCTTCTGTCTGCTACTTCCCTGACTCTTGTCTGGCCTTGGAGTTTCATCTCTGGACTTCCCTAGGGACCTAAGACCTGCTGGCTGCTAAAACCCAAGGGTTCAACTTGTGGGGAAGGCAGCTGGCATAGGAGAAGCTCCAGGTGGATTCACTACAGGGCTCCTGTGTGGGCCTAGTGGGCTTTCTCGCTAGGGTGCACCAACCATACTGCAGTACCAAGGGACCACCATTCCTGCAGGCATTACAAGGTGGTTGGTATTAACTGTAGTTAGCAGCAGTTTTTTCATATAAGGGCAAAAGAGGTTATTATTAATTTATTAAGGTGAAGAGTGGAGTTTGGTATATTTGCAATGGATGTTTTGAGGGTTTTTTACATTTGTTTTATGTGAGGATTTTACTATTTTTTTGTTTATCGTTTGTATTATTGTTGGACACTGTTCTGGCCAGATCTGGTATCTGTTTGAGTGGTATAGAAGAATTAATAACAAATAAGAAAGGGAAAAAAATCCATACCAAGAGTGGGGTCTTAACTCACTCACTCCTAGTGGCTTCCAGTGCTATTTCTGATAGATGTTGCAATTGGAGATGGACCCTTGTCCTGGAGCAGTGGAGAACGGCTCCTTGGTAGGGACCAGGAAGTATTTGCCTGCAGGGGGCGGAACACAGGAGGAGACAGAGGCTTGGATGAGCTTCACCACTAGAAGCCCGCAGTCCCCCTGGGTGGAGCCTGTAGGGACCCGGGCCGCTTGGACTTAGGTGGGTCTCGCGGGGTCTCCCAGAGAGATAGTAGAGAGGCATGCCCATGAACAGCAAGGGAGCGCAGTCGGACACTAGGCTGTAGGTCTGGAGGAGCAAGGAAGCGCCAGTACAGCGTAGGTGATGACAAGGAAAGAGGCAGAGCTAGAATCAGGAGAAGTGGTCAATGGCAGCCGGGGTCAGAATCTGAGGATCAGTACGAGGATAGTCAACAGCAGGCAGGCAGAGGTCAGGATCCAGGCAGGCAGCAGGCAGGCAGAGGTCAGGATCCAGGCAGCGAACAGAATGGTCATGGAGCAGGCCGAGGTCAGTACCAGAGAGACAGTCCGAGGGTACTACCTTGGGAGATAGGACAGACGGTGGAACAGAAGGACGCTGGACAAGGCTGGAACAGTAGGACACTGGAACAAGACTGGAACAAGACTGGAACAAAACTGTGAATGCAGAGGCAAACTAGTACACATGCAGTGCCGATCCGATTGCCAAGGCAAGGAAGTGCAGACAGGTACTTCCTTACATCGTACATTCAATCAGAATGTGCCGTAGAGCTAGGACCCGCCCCATGGAGCTAGGACCCGCCCCTGGCCTACAAGAGGCTGGGCGGTCCGTGCGCATGCACGTAAGGGCATGGCCAATGCCACTGAGGATCCCAAACTCCGGCGTGAGGCCTGGTGCACAATGGAAGGCCCAGCTACCGCCGCCACAGGATGCCGAGGCCTGGAGGAGCTCGCGGCTGCCACTGGGGAGGCCGACCCATGACCTGCAGAGGAGGTAGCGAGGTGAGAGGCCCTTGCGTGGGCGGGGGGTGTGGACGGGGTGCGCAACAGTAGCCCCCCTTCTATTTTTTTTCTCAAAATAATTTTAATTGGTATAAAACATGAACAGGCAGTAACTCCCGCACTGCAGCAGGCACAACCAGTATACTTAGAAACCAGTACAGCACACAGTTATGCAATACAAAAACAACAGCTGAAGCCTCCATCATGTCTCCATCCCATCTTATTGTCATTTTCTCCCACCAACCCTTTCCTCAACATACTTCGGCACTTTCAACCCACTCATCCCCACATGCACCGCCCCATCCCCCTACCCCCTGCCCCCCCCCCCTACTGAGACCCTGGATTACGCCAATCAGACTCATAGCCACTGGCATGGAGCCCATCTTGAACCATTGCCAGCAACAAGAGGACACAGGCTTGCCAGCAGGTCCAGTACTGTTTGTCAGACTTCCTCTTGCCCAGTACGAAGTCTAAGCATTCAAGTTGAAGAAACGAGGCCAGTCGGTGGGCCCAGACGCGGACATGGCTTTTCAAGATATGTCCTGTGGAAAGTTCTGAGGAGCTCTTTATCAAAAATGTTATGGGATGGTTTCCATGTGTTCTCCTCGGCCCCATAACTCTCCCAGGCTAAGAGGTATTCCCATCTGCCTCGACGCCGACAGACTCGAGGTCCTCTCTTTCCTGGAGTGACAAATCTGGTTCGGTAGACATCCGCGGAGGTGAAGGGTCTCTACGAGAGGGCCAGGAGAGGACCAAAGGCTTTAAATGAGAGACATGGAATGTGTTGTGGATGCCCATGGCATGAGGTAGCTGAAGTTGATAAGACACTGCTCCCACTCTTCGAAGCACAGGAAACGGACCAATGTACTTGGGAGCCAGGCGATGAGAAGGGACTCTCAACCTTATGTGTCGGGTGCTTAATCACACCTTCTGACCAGTTTGGAAGAGTGGAGTGGGATGTCTATGGGCATCAGAAGTGTGCTTGGAGCACTCAGCAGCCTGGGTAAGGCGTTCTTTGACTTGATTCCACACCTGGCGAATGGTGTGGGCCATGAATTGTGCGGCTGGAGAAGGAACAGTCAGAGGAGTGGAAGTGGGAGCGAGGTTGTTGTCCAAATACCACGGAGAACAGAGATACATCAGTGGCAGCAGCAACATGGGTATTAAGCGACAGCTCAGCCCAGGGTAACAGATCAGACCAGTTGTCCTGCTGGTCATTCACGTAGGATCGAAGGAATGTTTTAAAGTCTGGTTGGTCCTTTCAGCTTGACCATTGGCCTGTGGATGATAGGCCGACGTGAAATTCAAGGCAATGTTAAACTTTTTGCATAAAGAGTGCCAGTACCAGGCAGAAAACTGTGGTCCTTGGTGAGATATGATTTCCTTTGGAAGTCCATGGAGATAGTAAATGTGTTTCAGGAACAACTTGGCTAATTCTGGAGCCAGTGGAAGATCCGGCAGGGGAATCAAGTGATCCATTTTCGAAGAATGGTCGATGATGACCCAGATTACAGTATTGTTCTTGGATGGAGACAGGTCTGTGATGAAGTCCGTTGAGATGCTGGACCATGGCTCGGTAGGTGCTGGAAGCAGATGGAGTAGGCCCCAAGGCCGTCTGATAGGTGGCTTCTGTTTGGGCGCAGATGGGACATAATTCTACATAGTTACGAGAGTCTTACACCATGTTGGGCCACCAGTCATATCTCCACAAAATCTCTAGGGTCCTGGTACGACCCAGGTGTCCTGCCAACTTGGAATCATGGGCCCATTTCAGAACTCATTCAAGTAATCTACGTGGAATGACAGTTTTCCAAACTGGAACTGTAGTGGTCACGGCAAGGGATATGCAGGCAGGATCTATGATGTGTCTGGCAACATCAGGAACATCCTCTGTTTTAAAGGATCTCGATAGTGCATCAGCATGAGGTTCTTGGAAGCTGGGCAATAACGTAGAATGAAATTGAACCATTCAAAGAAGAGCGCCCATCGGGTTTGTCTAGGATTCAAGAGTTGAGCTTCTTTAAGGTGCTTAAGATTCTTATGGTCGGTGAAAATGGTAAATTTATGTTGCGCCCCTCCAACCAGGGGTGCCACTCTTGGAGCACCAACTTGACGGCTAAAAGTTCTCGGTCACCAACGGTATAGTGCTGCTCTGTAGGAGATAACTTGTGGGAGTAGAATGAACAAGGTATCAATTTACCCTTTGGAGAAAACTGACTTAAGATGGCTCTGCTCCAATTGCAGAGGCGTCAACTTCGACGACGAATGGGCGTCTTGGGTCTGGATGCTGAAGACAAGGACCGGAACAGAATGCTTCTTTTTGAATATGAAAGGTGGCTTGTGCTTTGGGAGTCCACATACAAGTGTTAGCCTCTTTCTTGGTCATGGCAGTAAGCGGAGCAGCTAGAGTAGAATAATTTGCAAAGAAGCTCCTGTAATAATTAGTAAAGCCAAGGAAACATTGTAAGACCCGTTGGCCTACTGGTAGGGTCAGTCTCGGATCTCCTGGACATTATCTGGATCCATGGAGAAACCTCGATCAGATATGATGTACCCTAGGAAGAGTAAGTGATTTCGCTCGGAGGCACTTTTCTAACTTGGCATAAAGGTGATTTTCTCTTAGATGTTAGAGGACGATCCAAACATGATCTCGATGGGATTCAAGGTCTTTGAAAAAGATCAGGATGTCGTCAAGATATACGACTACAAATGAGTACAAGAGGTCTCGGAGGATTTTGTTCATAAGGCATTGAAAGACCACTGGGGCATTGCATAGCCCAAAGGGCATCAAGGTATATTCATAGTGACCATCCCTCATGTTGAATGCGGTTTAACAGATATCTTCAGGTTGGATGCATACCAGATTGTACGCACCCCACAGATCCAACTTGGTGAAGATCCATGCCTCTTGAAGGTGGTCAAACAGCTCACTGATAAGGGGCACGGTCTTTGTGGGTTATGGTGTTGAGCCCTCTGTAGTCAATACAAGGGAGTAAACCACTGTCTTTTTTCTTGACGAAGATAAATCCCGCTCCAGCAGGAGAATCAGAGGGACGAATGAACCCTTTTTCTAAGTTCTCTTTGAGATACTCAGACATGACTAGGGTTTCTGGATGAGACTATGGATGAGTTCTGCCCTTGGGAGGTGTCATGCCTGGCAGAAGTTCTATGGAACAATTCAACCTGCATAGCAGAGGCAAGGTGTCTGCCTTCTGCTTCGAGAATACATCTTCGAACTCAACATACTGGGTAGGCAAACCAGATAGGGTGGTAGACTTCAAGACAGAGACTGCTGGAGATACTTGACGTAGACATGTCTTCTGGCATTTGGAACCCCACTGCACCAACATGCAGGGAATGCCAATCGAACTGGGGTTCGTAGACCTGGAGCCAGGGCAACCCCAGGATGACTGGTTGTGTAGAACGTTTTAACACATAGAAGAGCATCCCCTCCTCATGGAGATTGCCCACGGTAAGACGGACAGCCACTGTTCGATGGGTGATGAGCCCTGGAAGATGTTCTCCTTGAATGGAGGCTCACAGCTAATGGCTGAAGACGAATGTTCAGAATCTTGACAATGTCATCCATGATGAAGCTGCCACTTGCTCCTGTATCAACAAGAGCAATGGTGGTGAAGGAGTGGGCCTCGATGCCCAGAGAGAATGGAAGCAGGAGTTGGGGGCTGGTGACAGTAGCACCTAAGCTCGAGACCCTTGCTGGGCTCAGGCATTGCAGTTTTCCAGACAGACTGGACAGGACTTCCGAAGATGTCTGGAAGCACCACAGTAAAGGCAAAGACCCTCCTTCCTCTGACGGAGACGTTCGATCGGAGATAGTCCCCTATGGTTCACCTCCATAGGTTCCACCATGGGAGGAGGTGGTGGTGATGTAGGCTTGGCTGGAGGTCTCTGGACACGCATGGGATATGGTTTAGGAGAGCGGAAAGCCTTTACTTCTAGGCGCCTTTGCCGGAGTCGATGGTCAATCTTCCTGATGAGGGAAATCAGGTCCTCTAGAGACGTGGGAGTCTCATGGCTGGAGAGTTCATCTTTGAGAGCACTGGAGAGACCATCTAGGAAGAAGGCTTGCAGACAATCTTCTTGCCACCTGAGCTCAGTAGCCAGGGTCCTGAACTCCACCGTAAACTCAGAGAGAGTCCGTGACCCTTGACGGAAGTGGAGTAGATTATGGCTGGCTACAGCTTGGCAGTCTGGGTCTCTGAAGGTCTGCTTGAAGAGGGCAACAAACTCGGATAGCTTGGAAAGCATGGGATCAGAGCATTCCCACAATGGAGCGGCCCATGCAAGAGCCTTCCCTTCTAGGCGGTAAAGAATGAAGGTCACTTTAGTGGTTTCCTTCAGGAACAAGGAGGGCTGCAGTGCAAATTGCATGAAGCACTGATTGAGGAAGCCACAACAGGAGCGTGGGTCCCCGTTGTATTGAGGAGGTGCAGGGAGCGCCAATGATGCTTTGGGTAGCATAGAGGCCGATAGGCCCACGGGATTGGCCAGGGCTGTATCTCACAGCTGGGAATGAAGCTCTTCCACCGAAGAGGCTAGCGATTCCAAAGCCCTGTGATGTTCTTGGACTGTGGCAGCCAAACCCGGTAGAGCCCTGGAGGTGGATGACTCCACCGAGTCCATGACCTTGGCAACCTGTTGTGCTTGGAGGTGGACCCTTGTCCTGGAGCAGTGAAGAACAGCTCCCTGATAGGGACCAGGAAGCACCTGCCCCCAGGGGGTAGAGCACAGGAGGAGACAGAGGCTTGGATGAGCTTCACCACTGGAAGCCCACAGGCCCCCTGGGTGGAGCATGTGGGGACCCAGGCCACTTGGACTTAGGTGGGCCTCACAGGTCTGCCCATGAACAGTAAGGGAGCAAAGTCGGAAACTAGGCTGTAGGTCTGTAGAAGCAAGGAAGGACAGTACAGCGTAGGTGATGACAAGGCAAGGGGCAGAGCCAGAATCAGGAGATGTGGTCAATGGCAGCCGGGGCTAGAATCCAAGGATCAGTCCGAAGATTAGTCAACAAAGCAAGGGTCAGGTTCCATAGGTCAGACGAGGTAACAAGGCAGGCAGAGGTCAGGATCCAGGCAGCAAACAGAATGGTCAAGAAGCAGGCCGAGGTCAGTACCAGAGAGACAGTCCGAGGGTACTACCTGGGGAGACAGAACAGACAGATGCTGGAACAGAAGGACACTGGACAAGGCTGGAACAGTAGGATGCTGAAACAGTAGGATGCTGGAACAAGGCTGGGACAAGACTGGAGCAAGACTGTGAACGCGGAGGCAAACTAGTACACATGCAGTGCCGACACAATTGCCAAGGCAAGGAAGTGCAGGCAGGGACTTCCTTATATCGTACATTCAATCAGATGTGCTGCGGAGCTAGGACCCACCCCTGGCCCTACAAGAGGTCGGGCGGTCCGCGCGCATTTACATAGGGTCATGGCCAACACCACTGAGGACGCTGAACTCTGGTGTGAGGCCTGGTGCGCAGTGCAAGGCCCGGCGCCTGCCACCGTGGGACGCCAAGGCCTGGAGGAGCTCGCAGCTGCTGCTGGGGAGGCCAACCCGTGACCTGCAGAGGAGCTAGTGAAGTGAGCAGGCCTGTGCGTGGGCCGGGCACGGACGGGGCACACAACAACAGATAGGCAGCACTAGAAGCATAAACTACGCTAACTGCCTTAGTAAAGAGATGGGCCTTGAATTGCTTCCAGAAGTGAACCACTGTACTTTCATTCTTAATCTCCCCTGGAATTGATTTCCAGAAGAGAAGTCCAGTGACCCCAAACATGTGCTCCAAGATTCGGCAAACAAAACTGATTTTAAAGGTGGAATATCAAGCAGTATTTGAAATGATGCGTAAAATAGACTATGTAGATAGTAAATCTTTAATAACATATTAAAGCAACAAGAGGCCAATCTGTTGATGACCTTAAATGCCAATGTTAGGATCTTACATTTGATTCTCCAAGAGACTGGTAGCCAGTGGATCTACATATCAATAGGTGTAATCTGCTCACGTGGAGCTCCAGATAACAGTTACATGGCTGTGTTCTGGAAAAGCTAGAGCACTGAAAACATAGATTGGGTTAACCCTAACAATAGAGCATTACAATAATCTATTGGTGCAATGACTAGAAACTGAACAATAGTTCTGAGGTTTTCTTCAGTAAAAAATGGCTTCAAATCATGCAGAAGTTGCAGCATACAAAAATAATCTCTTACTATATTTTTTATGAGTGGCACATTCACATAGCAGAATCTACATATATACATACATTTTGGGCTTGAGAATTGATTACAATACTGTAAATCATTTTAAAGCCAGAGGTAAATCAGCGATTGGAAACCTGGCAAGTACCATTACCTCTGTCATTTAGGTCTAGCCTACTTTGAGATAACTAACTTTTAATCACTGAAAAGCAGGGCTTCTTGTGTTGTAGAAGTAATAAGATAATAGAACTGAATATTGTCAGCATATATTTTATAGCTGACATCTAAATTGGTTAACACCTAACAAAGAGGATACATTCAAATTTTGAAAAAAGTTGTAGAGAATGATGATCCTTGGGGAACACTAGTCTGTAAAACTAAAAAACCCCAGGAAGCTCTCTGATGAAAGTTTTTGCAGAAAAGAATTAAATTATGTATATACCATAGAAGATATGCCCATTGATTTAAGATGGTCCAATAAAATGGCAAGATTTGAAGTATCAAATGCCAAGAATATGTCAAGGAGAACCAAGAAAAAGTTAACTCTTGAATAAAACCATTAGTGGAACATATCAAATTGTTATTATTTGTGATAATTGAGGGTGGATCCTTGGGCTGGTGGCAGATGACCATGCCCATGGGGGAAGATCCCGAGAGGGATCACTGGTCAGGCTTAGAGTTGGGAGGCAGACACACACTTAGTTCTTTTATTAAACTGTTTTAGAGAACCACCAAAGGTGGCAGTAGTGAGCTGGAAGAGCCCAGCTGGGCTGTAGTCCCTCAGGCACTGGAACCGCGATCCCAGGATGGCTGAGCTGTAGAAAAACTGAGATAGTGAGCAGGCAGAGTATGCAGAGTTCAGGAACGGAACCTAGATGGTAACACTCACACAATAGTCTCTTGGAACAGCCCCGGAGCTGGAATAAAGTAGGCCCTCGAGGAGTGAATACCTGGTTCCAGGGAAAGCTCTGAGAGAAAGATGGTAACTCACTGGTGTTGTAGGCAGCGATGACTTCCTGGCAGAAGTTATATTCAATAGCAGGTCCGGGAATGTGGGCCCTCGAGGAGCGAGTACTGGTTCCAGACTGCAACCTGAAAAGCAAGAGAGAGAGTGAGGCCCCCGAGGAGTGGGTACCCCTGGTAAAGTCCTAGGAGGCAGAGTAGCAAGGTATGCGGAGAGCAAATCCCATCCACAGCTATACCTGGAGGCAGCTAGGTAGAAAGCCCTTTGCTAACTCGATTAGCTAGCAAAACAAGAGACCTTAAATATTGTGAAGGCTCACCGCCCGTGCTGCCCTGGGTGCCGCTCCGCTGCCTCCAGCTCAGGCCCCTCGCGAGTCCTGGATATCCCTGGAGTCCCTCAGTCGCACAGGACTCCCTTGGTTCAGGTCTCCGCAGGCCCTGGTTTTGCGGGGCTTCTGGGTTCTCTTTGAATGGAGTGGGGTTGAAGCAGTCCCCCAACCCCCAAAGATAACACAGAGAGAAAGAGGTTCCTCAAAGCAATTTTATAAAGCAGAGTAGCTGAATCTGTTACATTGGCTCCGTCCCCTCAGGAGCTGAACAAATGACCCTGCCCCCGCTCTCCAGCAGTCTAACCCCTTGACACAGGTGCTGGAGCAAAGGCACTGTTTGAGCCCCCCTGGCTCTCCAGTTCACCAGCAAACCCCCTTAACACATGTGCTGGATTAAAGGTACTGTTTGAGCCCCCCCGGCTCTCCAGTCCACCCGCAAACACACCTGCCCTAACTTCCCTTAGGGTACAGGTTCTCTGTTTCCCTTTTCAGGCTAGGCTGCGCCCCTGAGACAGCTGGAGGATTCCTCTCCCCCGGAACCTACCTCCATTTCCTTCCTCCCTCTTGCTTCCTGGCACTGGCTTTTTCTGGCCACTGCCGCTACCTAGGCACGCCCTCTTCCTCTAGCTCCCTAGGCTCACCTGTGTGACTCATTAGTGTCAGAGTCTGCCACCTGCTCGCCTCCAGGCTCTCCCTACAGGTCAGGTGGTGGTTCTAGGAACCTGGGATTTGTAGTTCTCGCCTTCACCTGCTCCCCCTGCTGGCTGGCTCTAGTATTACTAGCTGCCTTATGGTATCTTATCCATTCCTGCCCCCGGCAGCGCTGCACTCCATCACAATATCTAGTGATGATGACATCATCTCAGGGGGATGCCTCTGAGGTTCGCACCACAGCCGGTACTTGAGTCGGGGCTGCGCCGCGTGCGCACCCTTAGGCCTCAGAAGAACATGGCGAAAGGCAGCGTCTAGCCGGTCCAGGGACGCCGGAGGAGGTTGGCAAAATGACGCCGTGGCAGCCAAACTTCCATCACCCAAAGAGGGAGTCACCAAAGAGGTAAGGTGGGCGGAGTGGAGACGACGGGCAGCAACGGTTGCAACAGTACCCCCCTTCAAAGGGTGATCTCCTCTTCAGGTACAAGGCTTGGGTTTTGAAGGATGCGCGATGTGGAACTGACGAAGCATCTCTTTGTCCATAATATTGGTCTGAGGCTCCCAAGAGTTTTCTTTGGGGCCGAAACCTTCCCATGATATAAGGTATTCAAAAGTATTGCCTCTTTTTCGAACATCCAGAATCTCTTCGATATTGATGACAGGTGGGTCTTGAGATTTGGAAGTAAATTTGCTGAGTTTGAGCGGTTTCAGAAGTGAAACTTGGAAAGCATTATGAATGTTGAGACCAGGTGGTAGCTTCAGATGGTAGGTGACTTTGCCAATACGTTGAAGGACTGGGAATGGTCCCACATAGCGAGGAGCAAACCGAGAGGAGGGTTGTTTAAGTCTGAGGTGCTTGGTTGACAACCAGACCTTGTCTCCTGGCTTGAAGACTGGAGCTTGCGAATGGTGTGCATCGTAGTACTTTTTAGCATGGTCACTTGCTTTGATTAGTATGTCCTTTGTCTGAACCCACAGATTATGGATATCATCAGCAGTGGATTGAGCTGCTGGGGATGTCACTGAGAGCTTCAGTGGAAGTGGTGGTGTTGGGGAACGTCCAAAAGCCACTTCAAAAGGTGACAATCCAGTAGATGTTGCTGGATGAGAGTTGATGGCGAATTCAGCCCATGGAAGCAATTTGACCCAGTTATTCTGTCGGGACATGACATAAGCTCGAATAAACTGCTTCATTGTTCGGTTCATCCATTCTGTCTGGCCATTCAACTGCGGATGATAGGCTGAGGTGTAGTCTAGAGAGATGTCAAACAATTTGCACAAGGCCCTCCAGAAACGTGCCATGAATTGGGACCCACGGTCGGATACGATGTGAGAAGGTTGTCCGTGGAGGCAGAATATGTGCTTTCTGAAGAACTTCGCAAGCTCCAAGGCTTAAGGTATGCCAGGGAGCATCACGAAGTATGCCATCTTGCTAAATCGATCCACTGTCACCCAAATGGTATTCATTCCTCCGGAAGTAGGTAAATCGACTACAAAGTCAGTAGCGATGTGTGACCAGAGCCGTTCCTGAACTGGCAGTGGCTGCTTCTGACCCCATGGTTGTCCAGAAGCGGGTTTGTTCTTAGCACAATTGATGCAGGATGCCACATAGGAATAGGTATCCTTTTTGATGGTAGGCCACCAATACATCTTCTGTAGGTAGAAAGCCCTTTGGCCACTGTTGGAAACAGGATGATGGGCTTGATGGACCCTTGGTCTGACCCAGTATGGCATTTTCTTATGTTCTTAACATTGCGTTGTTGGGTCTCTTTGATGCATTCAGGTTTGGCATAGGCCAGGGTTCTTTATCGCCAGCCTGTCCACCCGTGCTTAGACACATCTCGCCTGCCTTGGCGCTTCCCCAGAGCTCCTCTGTGGTCGCGTCGTGATCCAAGGGTGCACTATCTCCCCAGAAATGGGACCACTTCTAGTGCTCCCATAACACTGGGGAAGAGATTCATGCCAGTTAAAAACTGCTTTACTGCAGGTATTCATTGAGATATCTTGAAGTTTAGGTAGCCAGATAGTTGTAGCATGTACTCAGGTGGAAGAGTGTAGAACACTGTATGGTACCCTTCTTTACTCTACCTCTCTGCTCTCCCCCAGCATACTAGCTTTTCCCCAAAGCAGAATCATAGGTCCCACACTTTTTGAATGGACCAGCCACAGGGGACACATGAATGGAAGTGCACAGGGGAATAAATGGATGTTAGGTCCATTTTCCCACTGGAACCAGAAGAGACTCCTCTAATTGCATGGCAATTTGCATGGTTGAGCAGCTCTCAGAGGCAGCACCATCAGCCACAAAGCCTTTGTATCTTGTGTTTCTTCCCCTCTCCTGCCCCCAAAACATCCAGTGAGTGCAAGAGTGGAATGCCAGATTCATAGAAGCCTCTGTTACTTCTGTCTTTCATGCATATGATGTAACAGCACCCATTTTTAAAAAAATAGCACAATTTAGCAAAAAATCCGAGACAGAGCTGGTTCAAAATTTGTGGAACAATCAAAATGCATTTTGGTGCTGTTTGTAGAAGAGAGGGGTAGATTTTTCCATAGATTTTCTGAAATTGTTCCTGTTCAATTCCATGTTAGACTATTTCACACTTCTTTTCTCTTGCAAATTTATAGTCCATGGACAAGAGAAACAGAGTGCTGAGTCTGATCTCAAGAGAGAAACTCATATTCACTAAAATCAATGTGTGTTAGACTTTAAGCCACCTCAGTGAAATCATCCAGTCTATAGCTGGGCGAACCATTAAGGGCTGTTTTTTTAATCTACACATATTCTTTAATAGTTTAAGTATGTCTTTCCTCTTTTCTTCTCCAATCATGAGTTAGACTTTAGAAAAAGCAGATCAATGCCTTGAAATACAGCTACAAAGTAACTTTGCACTATCTCTTCCTTATATAGAATTGAACTAAGCATTACATGGAAAAGAAATCAAATGATTCAATTGATATATTTGGCAGATATCTTTTTCTCACAAGTAATACTATAGCCCTTAGAATGGCAGATGCACAATTCCAGTTCAGTTAATGGATTTATCAAATACCTTATTTCATGCTTTCTGCATTTGATATATGAATTTTGATCCTAGAGACAAGGACCCTGTGAGTATTGATTGTGGAAAATGTCAGACTAACAGAAGTTAATTTCACTTGTACATGTGGAAGTCTGATTCTCTGACAGCACTGTCTACCGAGAATCAGCTGTCACTGAGCTAAAGTGACACAATGCCGTCACAGCAGGGAGCCTTCCTTCTCTGCAGACAAAATTACACCATGTTATGGAATAAAATGACATACAAATATATGGCTTGAAACTGGTGTGGTATGCATATATTGCTTCTATTAAATAAAAAAAGAAGAAGGAGATGAGGATAGAAGCTAGGCACATGCATGAGATTCAAAGGGAGAAAAGCAAGTGTGAGTCATGGGTGGAGTTCTGCCCTTTGAGGTTTCAAGCATTTGATTGCAATATGTCTGGCAGGATAATGGAATGTCATTCTGCCAGCTCTTTGGCTGATTAGGGACAGTTTGCTTATTGATTGGCTTTCTTTGCAAATTATCAGTGCTTTTAAAAATCTATCTAAAACCTTGGTTACTGTATCATGAGTTAAGATATAAGACAGCAAAGAATATCATGCATGAGTTTTTCTAACATTCTTTTTCATGCATATTATAGTTACAGTATACTTGTAAACTGTACTGCATTTTGTTGGTACAAGCTTATAAGGCTGTTTTAATCAGCCTAAAATCTCCATGACTTCCATTTGTAATCTAGTTAGAGCAGTGATACAGATATGGGTAGTGTTCCTGCTCTCTCATGATTATGGAGCCAAAATAAGGGCCACAATATCCATCCCTTAATATTGCATCACCATGGAGACAAGGGTTCAGGACAAACCAGAAGAGGCAGCAGTAGAGTTGGCAGTAGCATGCACTTTTCTCTCTCTCTCTCTCCCAACTCAGCACCAATCTAGGTTTGGCATAGGAAGAGGAAAGCAGCAGCATGGCACCTTGTGCTCTTTCCTCTTCTTCCCTAGCCCAGAGCTGAAGTGATTTGTTTTTGAACCATGTACCAGTACAGAGTTCCTAGTGGATTAAAGCATGATCCACTAGGAAATTGGGTATTGGGAGGAACGTGTGGAGGAATTTAATGTGTGTGTGAGTCAGGACATTGCAGGGGGTGTGGGGTGTAGTAAACAGGACCTTTACTGGACAAAGTGGTGCCCATGGAAAGGATTGCTTTTGGCACAGATTTTCCCTTCTGCACTTGCATGCTCACAGACTGACTCAAAAGAGCTCCATCGTGTCTCCCATTGGCTTGGTGCCAAGTTTGCCACCCTGTTTACCCCCTTCTTCAATGGCCCTAGGGATGTCTGTCAGTGAATAAGGGGACTGTAGGGTAGTAGGTTGCAAGTGAATAAATGAATTACTCAGAGGGGTTGTGGGATGAGCTAGTAAGGCCATCGGAGAGTGCAGGGCATTGTGAGAGAGTGAGTGAAGGGATTGAAGGGAGTGTAAGGTGTATGTGTATATAAAGTTGTAACGCTTAGCGGGGTATTTAATCCCAAGGGCACACAAACATATTTATTTTTCTTCAGGGCATGCCCCAGCTAGAAATTTCCATCCCATGACTCTTAATTCCTGGGCAGATTCTTTTTATGGGGGAAAGCTCTCGCTCATGGTCAAGATGATGTTGTGCTGCTCCCAGTGTGTGTGTATTGACCGTAGGTGCATCTCATGAGGTGAGAGACTGGGGCAAATCAGACAGGACCAGAGTCTGGGTGTTAAAATGAAGTTTACTGATTGGTAATCATTAAATTAAAGTCCATTTGTTGATAAGAGTGAATTATATCTGGCTGTTGGTATACATGTATTTTCCTCTGTAGGTTGGTATCCTTAGTCAAACATCTGGGTAGAGCTCCCATGGTGATTTTAATTGTACAAACCTCACCCAGCGGCTATCCGGGAATCCTATTGGAGGGGTCCCCAACTTCACAACAAAAAGCCCAACCTTGCTCCATCTCCTTTCTGGACTCCCAGCCCGTCCTGCCCCTTGGGTGGAGATCAGGATGGGGGTCTCCTGAATTTGTTCCACCTTCCTTAGTTATTATTTCAGGGGGATTTCTCATGGGGAAAAGTCAGTGAGATCAGGCTAGTTCTCAGCATTGCAAATCCCAGTTGGGAGGGGGGTGATCCAAATACCTCCCCACTCTGCTCAAGTCCTAAAATTACTTTAAAAGTTAAACTGGATACAAGTTTCTGCCCTCACTGTATCTTGCAGCAGGATCCATCACTGGTGCTTGCCCACATAGGGTTTACAGTGAGTTCACACATCTTTGGGCCCCTGGCGAGAGATTTTTTCGCACAAAAAGGAAATCAGGCATAAAAATCTATCACTTTGTCCGCTGATGGTCTGGACTGTGTAGGCCTCATTGGTGGGAGATTTAGGAGGGCTGCCCTCACTGGACGTAGAATGCTTTTGAGTCGACTTTTCAGTCATGCTCTAAGACAAATGTCTACCGATTTGGTCACCGCTTCATGGCGTTTGAAATCAGAAAGTTATGGACAAAATCAGAAACTGGAATGTCTGTGAAGCAATAAATAGTAGAATTTGTTGGGTTGTACAACTTGGTTGCTCTCTTGGCTATCCTAGTTGTGTTAGGAATCATAGCCTTCACTTGCAGTTCGCTTGGCACAACACTCACACCATGAAATCCCTCGTGCTGAGGATGATGTTGCGAGTGTGCCACTGCTTTTATACTGCTTTATTGGTTGTACATTGCATACACTGTGGTAATGTGAAACACATGCATCACACATTCATTCTTCTCTGGCACGCTACTCTCCCAGCCGTTACGCAAACATGGGAATGAACACCATTTTTTTGTAAACATTGCAATTGCTTTTCTACACATCCTGGTACATTGTATGTTCACCAAACATCACATTTCTCCTCAAAACACATGTACTTATTTTTCCATTGTCCTCAAGCCCCACATTAAGTGCCAATTTATGAAATGCTTATTGGGGTTTTTAATCCCAAGGGCACCCAAATATATTTATTTATTTTTCAGGGGCTGCTCCAGCTAGAAAATTCTTATGCCATGACTATTAATCCCTGGGAAGATACTTTTTATGGAGGAAGCTCTCGCTTATGGCCGAGATGAAGTAGTGCTTCTCTCAGTGTGTGTGTACACCATGGGGCAGATTTTAAAAGGGTTATGCGTGTAATATATGCGCGTAACCCTTTTAAACCTGCTCCTGCGCACGCCGAGCCTATTTTGCATAGGCCTGGTGATGCACGAAAGCCCCGGGATGTGCATATGTCCTGGGGCTTGACAAAAGGGGCGGGGCGGGGGCGGTCTGGGGCGGGGGCATGGCCAGAGGCCTCTGAAGGGCCTGTAGGCCGGGGCATCGTGCACCAGCACGTGAAACCTACGCCTGCCCGGGGGCAGGCGCAACTTGAAGAAGAAAGGTATGGGGGGGTTTAGGTAGGGCTGGGCGGCAGGTTAGGTAGGGGAAGGGAGGGAAAGGTGGGGGAGCAGAGGGAACAGGGAAAGCCATCGGGGCTCCCCTAGGGCTCAGCATGCACAAGGTGCACAAGTGTGCACTTCCTTGCGCATGCCGACCCCGGATTTTATAACATGCGTGCGGCTGCACGCGCATGTTATAAAATCGGGCGTAGATTTTAAAATCCAGCCCTGTAGGTGCATCTTGTATGGTGAGAAGCTAGGACAAATCAGACAGGACCAGGGTCTTGGTGTTAAAATAAAGTTTATTGATTGGTAATCATAAAATTAAAGTCCATCTGTCCATAAGAGTGAATTTACATCTGGTTATTTGTACAAGTTTATTTTCCTCTGTAAGTAGGTGTCCTTTTGTCAGACCTCTGGGTAGAGCTCCCAATGTGATTGTACAAAGCTCACCCAGTGGCTATCCATGAATCCTATTGGAGGGGTCCTCAAATTGACATAAAAAAGTCCTACCTTGCTCCATCTCTTTTCTGGATACCCAGCCCGTTCTGGTCCCTTGGGTGGAAATCCAGATGGGGTCTCCTGATCTGGTTCTTCCTTCCTTAGTTTTCATTTCAGGGGGACTTCTCTTGGGGAAAAATCAGTGGAACCAGGCTAGTTCTCAAGCCTGCAAATCCCAGTGGGGAGGAGGGATCCAAAAACCTCCGCACTCTGTTCAAGTCCAAAAATTACTTCAAAAGTTAACTGGATACATCTTCTGCCCTCACTGTCTCTCACAGCAGGATCCATCACTGGTTCTTGCCTACCTAGGGTTTAGAATGAGCTCACATGTCTTTGGTGCCCTGGTGAGAGCCCTTTCATACCAAAATGGTATCAGGCATAAACATCTTTCTCTCTGTAAATTAGTAGGAAGAGGACTAGAGGATTTTAATATAAAGGTTGACTGTATCAAAGAGAAAAAAGTTGGAGACTTTTTAGATGCTGTCTTTTTATTAGTTTATTGAAATTAGTTACATTCCCAATGCCTCGTAAAACGCATACCCCCTGAATTTCCTATTGATTCCAGACAATCCAGATTTTAGCAAGGCTGTTACTGATGTGCGTGCTGAAAAGGTGGGATGCTCTGATCATTTTTTGATGTTTTAATTTCCATTCTACTACTGTCCAAACCTGTGATAAAAATATAGGATATTATCATCAATCCCAAGGAAAAATAGGTTTGAACAAATTTTCAGCCATGTGGATACATTCAGCAGAAGACATATTATTTGGCACAGTCTCCTCACTCTGTGCACTTCTTTGGTAATATCATTGCTAGGCTAGCCCCATTAAGGACCTTGACATTCCCACTACTACATGCAAATGTTCCCTGGTATGATTCGTGTTTGGTTGACAAGAAAAGAAAAATGAGATGTGACGAGAGATGCTGGAGAAACATGCTACCAGTGATGCTAAAGACAAATATAGTATGGTACATCCTATCACTTTGAGTTTGAATGTACCAGGAAATCTTATTTTACCATGTGGCCTTCAGTCCTCCCTCAATCACCCTTGTGAGCTGATCCAACTAGTTTCCCACTTGATCATGCCTTCTGAAACAGGTAAGAATATAGTAGACTGTGAGGTTTTTGCTCAGCACTGTAGGGACAAAATTGAATGGATTCATACTATGGTAAAAACAGACACCAAGGCAGACAGCAAATGTATCAGTATTCAGTTCTGAATCAGCAGTGAAATGGATGAATTTTGATTATGTCACTAAAATGGAGACTGAACCATTTTTTACAAATTGAACTCTTCACACTTTCCTAGATATTTGTCCCTTCTGGCTATTACATAGACAGAAAGATTTCTTTATGGATATCTTGAATAAACTGGTTAATATATCTTTGGCAGAAGAAATCTTTCTAAACATAAGACTTACAGGAATTTTAGAAAAATATGGTTTTGCAGATAAAATGCAGATAAAATGTTCATGAGTTGCAAAACACTGTGTGACTCGGAAGCCTATCCTAAACTCCTGATATCTGGTCAATGTTTCAGTGTACCCTAACTCAGAAGATAATATATATCAGTGTTCCCTGGCTCAGGAGATAATATATATCATAGCAAAACACATGTTTTAGTGTGCCCTAGCACAAGAGATAATATATATCATAGTAAAAAATTATCTGGTATAAAAATTTAAAGTGGCCAGCAAGGGCGCCCAATATTGCACAGCAATTTCTAGAAAATAGACCCCTCTTACTGCAGGTAAACACACATGCAGAGAAACCCATTGTACGTATTTATTTTTATTTATTTTATTTTATTTAATGAGTTTTATATACCGTCGTTCAGTTTCGCCATAACAACGGTTTACAAAGTTTCGATGTTTAACAGAGTTTCCAAAAAGTTCCTGTGATTGTTAACATAGATATTGTAGGCTTTATAAACTTAGTTCGGATGTCAAACTATACTGTTTTGGTTATGTTTTATATTACATGCTTGCATTGGCTCCACATGTTTGCATAGGATCAGTAGGAAGGAAGTGATGTTTGAGAGTCATTGGGTGAGTTGGTAGGCTTTGGTAAACATCCAGGTTTTTAGTTCTTTTTTGAAGGTTTTTAAGTTTTGCTGTGTTCTAAGCTTGATTGGGAGGGTGTTCCAGAGTTTGGGGCTTCCTAGGGATATGGCTCTCTTCCGAGTTGAAGTGGAACGAGCAGGTGGAATCTTTAATAGACCTTTATTAGCTGAGCGGAGGTTTCTGTTTGGAGATTGCAGTTTTATGGATGTTCTTAGCCAGTTTGTTTGTTTTCATTTATTATTTTGTGTAATATGGATAGTATTTTGTATTCTATCCTAAATTTTATTGGGAGCCAGTGTAGTGATATAAGTGTAGGAGTAATGTGATCATGTTTTTTAGTTCCAGTGAGCATTCTTGCGGCTGTATTTTGGAGGATTTGGAGTGGATGGATGGTGTTGAGAGGTAAGTTGAATAGCAGGGAGTTGTAGTAGTCCAGGTTGGGAAGATGAGTAGTTGAAGGACTGCTCAGAAGTTGTTGGGGGAAAGGAAAGGTTTTAGATGACATAGGGTTAGTAGCTTGTGAAATCCATCTTTGATTTTTGTATTGATGTGGTTCTTGAAGGTAAGTTCTTTGTCAATTATGACTCCAAGGTTGTGGGCATGATTGATAGGTGAGATTGCAGCTTTTTGGTTCATTAAGTTGACTGGTGTAAGTTGGGGAGTGTTGTTCTTTCTATTCAGTATGATTATTTCTGTCTTATCAAAGTTTAGGATGAATTTCATGTAGGTTAGTAGTTGCTTTATTTTGGTGATGTAGGTGGCTGTTTTTTTGTAGGTGTCTTCCAGAGAGTTGTGTATTGGGATTAATATTTGGATATTGTCCGCATATTTGAAGTGGGTCAGTTTAAGGTTGGAGAGGAAGTGGCATATCAGGAGCAGATAAATGTTGAAGAATGTCGCAAATAGGGGTAGATTTTCAGACGAGCGCGAACAGCCTACTTTTGTTTGCGCTCCAGGCGCAAACAAAAGTACGCTGGATTTTAGTAGATACGCGCGTAGTCGCGCGTATCGGCTAAAATCCTGGATCGGCGCGCGCAAGGCTATCGATTTCGTATAGCCTGCGCGCGCCGAGCCGCGCTGCCTACCCCCGTTCCCTCCTAGGCCGCTCCGAAATCGGAGCGGCCTAGAAGGGAACTTTCCTTTGCCCTCCCCTCACCTTCCCCTCCCTTCCCCTACCTAACCCACCCGCCCGGCCCTGTCTAAACCCCCATCCTACCTTTGTCGGGGGATTTACGCCTCCCGGAGGGAGGCGTAAATCTCCGCGCGCCAGCGGGCCTCCTGCGCGCCGGGCCGCGACCTGGGGGCGGGTACGGAGGGCGCGGCCACGCCCCTGGGCCGTAGCCACGCCCCGTACCCGCCCCCAAAACGCTGCCGACACGCCCCCGCAACGCCGTGCGCTCCGGCCCCGCCCCCGACACGCCTCCCGACACGCCCACTCCGAAAACCCCGGGACTTACGCGAGTCCCGGGGTTCTGCGCGCGCCGGTGAGCCTATGTAAAATAGGCTCACCGGCGCGCAGGGCCCTGCTCGCGTAAATCCGCCCGGTTTTGGGCGGATTTACGCGAGCAGGGCTCTGAAAATCCGCCCCATAGAGTGGAGCCTTGGGGAACTCCGGTGTCTAGGTTTATTTTTTTTGAGAGGGTGTCATTGATCAACACCTGGTAGGTTCTTTGTGATAGATAGGATGTGAACCATTGTAGGGTTTTTTCTTTTGCACCAATTTCAGATAGACGGTCAATCATGATTGAGTGGTTTACCGTGTCAAAGGCTGCTGATAGCTAAGTAGGACTAAAAGGTAGCTGTGGCCATCTTCAAAACCTTTGAGTACGGTGTCATTTAGTGACAGTAGTGGTGTCTCAGTATTTCTAACCACATATAGGGCAGGCAACTTTCTAAAAGTCCATTTCCACAGTTAAAGCACTGGTTTATTTGCCTGAAAGGTTTTGAAAATGATCTTCTCCATCTCTTGGAGCAGGGCCAAAGAAGTGTTGGAGTGAGTATGCAAAAAAGACAGTATTTGAGATGAAATGTGGGCAAATATTTTTTTTAATTCTTGCCTTTAATTTGTGCTGATGCCACAGCTTGAACATATTTCATGTATTTGGTTCACCTTTTTCTACTTATAGAGGACAAAAATAATTGGATTAGGAATTACTTTGCATAGCAGAAAGAATTAATGAGGTTTACGCATATTGTAATAAAGTGGCAATGAATTCCATGGCTTGAAGATAGCCTAGCACCCAATGTTTCATTATCTACTCATTAAGGGTTAGATTTTAAAAAGGTACGCGTGGGCATACATGTACGCACGCTACCCGGCATGCGCACATGTACACCCAATTTTATAACTTGTGCGCGCAGGGGTTGGCGTGCGCAAGAGGGTGCACAATTGTGCACCTTGTGTGTGCCGAGCCACGCTGCCTACCCCCATTCCCTTCCCCCTAACCTGACCTTCCCACCCCTTCCCCTAACCTTTCCCCCACCTAGCCCTACTCTAACCCCCCCCCCCCTCCCCGTCCTTTGTCTTACTTTTTGCGCCTGCCGGCAAGCTGCTAACACATAATCCTCTGACACAGTGGCAATGGCCGGTCTGTCGGAGGCCTCAGGCCTCAGGCCCTGCCCCGCCCCGCCCCCGGACCACCCCTTTTGTAAAGCCCCGGGACTTACTTGTGGCCCGGGTCTTTACAAGCATCGCTGGGCCTTTTTAAAATAGGCCTAGCGCGCTTAAGACAGGTTATGTAACCTTTTTAAAATCCGGCCCTATCTATCTATCCATCTGTCTATATATGTAACTTCTGAGCTAATAATCTCAGATATAAGTTCCCAGAGGTCATATCTCAAAATCAGAGGATAACTTTCAAACAGTTGCACGTGCACCTATATATGTGTATATATGAGTACATGAAAATCTATTCCTGTATTTTATAATATGTGAATATATGATATATGCAGGTTATAAAATACGTACAAATTTACCTTTCAACATGCACACTTATGTAAACCAAAAATGCACAAATACATATTGCACTTATCTGGATAAGCTCCAATTTATCTAGCTAAGTAGCAATAAAGCTGTTATTTATCTGGATAAGTCTTAAACATCTCTACTTAGCTGGATAAGTAGTATTTTTTGAGATTTATGTGTCTGAGTTGGAAAAGTCCATTACCTGCTATTAATTAAGTTGACTTAGAAAATAGCCACTACTATTACTAGCAACAGTAACATGGGATAGACTTAGTTTTTTTGGGAACTTGTCAGGTTCTTATGGCCTGAATTGGCCACTGTTGGAGACAGGATGCTGGGCTTGATGAACCCTTGGTCTGACCCAGTATGGCATGTTCTTATGTTTGCTGCCACTTATCCAGATAAATCAAAACTTACCTGGCTATGTTGAAAATACATGTCATGTATCTCTTAGATATGTGATCATGTTGTAGGGCAGATTTACATGTATTTTACATAGTACATGCATATTTGAGCACACAATATAAAATACATACACATTATATATATATAAGCACTCTCGCACATGCTTTAAATATATCCTCTCTGGTTTCAAGCAGAATCTTGCCATTGATTGTCATTTTCTGATTTTCAATATGTTTACCTCTATTGGCACCATAAGAAAAACACAGAGTCATGAAATAGAAACAAGGCTCTCACAAAGACCAGGTAAGGAGAGAAAAGAGAGAAAGAGAAAGGAAAAAGGCACATAACTAATTAAACTAAAACATGAGGGAAAGCCTGCAGTCACTCAGGAGTGCGTGATTCAGAGTGAGGAATCTTCAAAGGATATTTGTAAAAGAGTGAAAATGAATATCCTAACAGAGATGTTGTGGATATGTCTAAAGTAACCTAGGTAGATTTAAATAAAAAGCTGACAATTAATGATTCCAAATTAGCTGTATCAACTGCTAATAATCAGCTTGTGAATATAAATAAAAGAAATGGAAATAAAACACATATTATAAATTGTCAGTATGCAACTATCAGAAATCTAAAAATTAAGACTGGAGAGTTAGAATGTATGGTACTGAATGAAGGTATACAAATGTAATTATTGCTTATACAATATGCTAAAAATCAAGTCCAAAGACCTCCCCAGAGTGTTATACAACAATGTTAAATTACATACAAAACAAATACAACAGTACCAACAAAAAATATAAAAATTAATCAACATAAAACAATTATAATAAAAAAACAAAACAATAAAATAAACCAAAACTCCAAGCAAACTCAAATGGTTTACAAAGACCAAAACCTGCAAATCCTCCTTACACTGCAAACACAGGATTAAAGCGTCACAAACAATTCATAATTACCCATAGAACTTTGATTATCCTGCATCTGAGAAAAAATTTGTAACTTATCATTAAAATCATCCATTGTACCTGAAGACTGGAGGATAGCAAATGTAACCCCAATATTTAAAAAGGGCTCCAGGGGCGATCCGGGAAACTACAGACTGGTTAGCCTGACTTCAGTGCCAGGAAAAATAGTGGATAGTGTTCTAAACATCAAAATCACAGAACATATAGAAAGACATGGTTTAATGGAACAAAGTCAGCATGGCTTTACCCAGGGCAAGTCTTGCCTCACAAATCTGCTTCACTTTTTTGAAGGAGTTAATAAACATGTGGATAAAGGTGAACCGGTAGATATAGTATACTTGGATTTTCAGAAGGCGTTTGACAAAGTTCCTCATGAGAGGCTTCTAGGAAAAGTAAAAAGTCATGGGATAGGTGGCGATGTCCTTTCGTGGATTGCAAACTGGCTAAAAGACAGGAAACAGAGAGTAGGATTAAATGGGCAATTTTCTCAGTGGAAGGGAGTGGACAGTGGAGTGCCTCAGGGATCTGTATTGGGACCCTTACTTTTCAATATATTTATAAATGATCTGGAAAGAAATACGACGAGTGAGATAATCAAATTTGCAGATGACACAAAATTGTTCAGAGTAGTTAAATCACAAGCAGATTGTGATAAATTGCAGGAAGACCTTGTGAAACTGGAAAATTGGGCATCCAAATGGCAGATGAAATTTAATGTGGATAAGTGCAAGGTGATGCACATAGGGAAAAATAACCCATGCTATAATTACACAATGTTGGGTTCCATATTAGGTGCTACAACCCAAGAAAGAGATCTAGGTGTCATAGTGGACAACACATTGAAATCGTCGGTGCAGTGTGCTGCGGCAGTCAAAAAAGCAAACAGAATGTTGGGAATTATTAGAAAAGGAATGATGAATAAAATGGAAAATGTCATAATGCCTCTTTATCGCTCCATGGTGAGAACGCACCTTGAATACTGTGTACAATTCTGGTCGCCGCATCTCAAAAAAGATATAATTGCGATGGAGAAGGTACAGAGAAGGGCTACCAAAATGATAAGGGGAATGGAACAACTCCCCTATGAGGAAAGACTAAAGAGGTTAGGACTTTTCAGCTTGGAGAAGAGACGACTGAGGGGGGATATGATAGAGGTGTTTAAAATCGTGAGAGGTCTAGAACGGGTAGATGTGAATCGGTTATTTACTCTTTCGGATAGTAGAAAGACTAGGGGGCACTCCATGAAGTTAGCATGGGGCACATTTAAAACTAATCGGAGAAAGTTCTTTTTTACTCAACGCACAATTAAACTCTGGAATTTGTTGCCAGAGAATGTGGTTCGTGCAGTTAGTATAGCTGTGTTTAAAAAAGGATTGGATAAGTTCTTGGAGGAGAAGTCCATTACCTGCTATTAAGTTCACTTAGAGAATAGCCACTGCCATTAGCAATGGTTACATGGAATAGACTTAGTTTTTGGGTACTTGCCAGGTTCTTGTGGCCTGGATTGGCCACTGTTGGAAACAGGATGCTGGGCTTGATGGACCCTTGGTCTGACCCAGTATGGCATTTTCTTATGTTCTTATGTTCTTATGAAGGAGTGGATTTTCAAAGGAGTTATGGGTGTAAAAATAGCATATATCATAGCAATTTGCAAACCAGTTTATGCATATAAAACCTTTTGCAAATTCAGCCCTACAGAGTGAATTAATTTAAGGAGTTATGTGAATAAAATTAATTTTCAAAAGCCCATTTACGTGTAGAAAACCCAGTTTAACATGTATAAATCCTTTTGAAAATTCAGTTCCAGCCTGATGACATTTTGAAGAAAGTTCCACACCTCGGGTTCATCAGCCAAGAAAAGCCTGTTCTGGTAATTTATCTTCCTAATCTCTGTTTGTCCACTTATACAGGCAAAAAGTGTACCATGGTCAGTTTTGAAAATTGGACTGTTAAATTCTTCACAATCTTTCCTCTTTCCATATTTTGCACAGAATATTCACTTGGTAATTATTGATAGGAATTTGCATTCATTTAAAATGAAGGTGCAAAACGTGATAAATAAGGGCAATTTTTTTCATTTTGGGAGCCCAAAAATGAGTCAAGGACCACCTAATGAAACAAATCTTATTTTTTGCATTTGTTTTAAATGAATGCAGTGGGCCTAGGCCTAGACCAGAGGTTAGGGCCTCACCTAGGACATAGGGTGTGGCCCAAATCAGGGGTCATGCCCTATGAATGAGCACAATGCCAGGGTCTTGGCTGAGACCCAAGGCAGCTCCCTAGCAAACACTTACCTGATTTGTCAGGTACCCAAGGAAGTGGCCAGGTTGGGTCCCATTGCCTAGGCCTTGACCCATACCCAGGCCTAGGCATTGGAGTGCAGGTCCAGGCCAAATGCCACAGACAGGCCTGGAAGCTAGATACTGACAATAAGTCATGACTTGGATTCAGGCCCGATGCTGGGATCCTGTCCAGAGGCTGGGTGCCAACACCTGGGTCTTAGCATAGGCCAGAGATCATGGCCCAGGCTAGATGCTGCTTCTCAACCTGGGATCCTGTCCAGAGGCTGGGTCCCAACACCTGGGTCTTAGCATAGGCCAGAGATCATGGCCCAGGCTAGATGCTGCTTCTCAATCTGGAAGCCAGGTCCTGACACTGGGTCCTTAGCCTGGATCCAGGCCTGATGCCATAGCCTGGCCCCGAGATCTGGTCCTGATGCAGAATCCTCAGCCCAGACCCAGGCTCGATACTGAAGCCTGGCCTAGAGACCAAGCTAGGACCCAGTGTCAGGGCATGGCATCTAGCCTGGGCCTGAGATCTGGCCTATGCTGAATCCCAGAGCCCAGGCCTCAGAGCAGCTCCAACAACACCCTCTACTTCATTTCTTCTTCAATTGATGCCATCTACTGGGGTTGTGCCGGAGTTAATTAATTCCGGTGCATTCATCCAAATGGATGGCACCATTTTGATGTTGGGCCTGTGTCCAGGCTGAGACATGGCAATAAGACCTGGTCTCCTAGCTGGGCCCTGGCTTCAGGTCTGGGTCTGGGCCAAGGCCCCAGCATTGAGACCTGACCTTTGGGCTTAGCCATGGTTCAGTCCTGAGCCTGGGCTCAGGCCTTTACTGATATCCAAGTGCCAGAACCTGGCCTCTGGGCCATGCCCCAGTCTCAGGTCTGGGTCCTGGCCAAGGCTCCAGCGTCAGGACTTGGCTTCCAGGCTGGGCACAGGGCATGGCCAGGCACTGGCTTTGGGTCTGGGTCTGGGTTGAGTCCTTGGCATTAGGACTTGACCTTTGGGATGGGCCAATGCACTGGGCTGGGCCTGGACTTGGGCCTATACTGAGGCCCAGTTGTAGGGATCCATCCTCCGGGCTGGGCCCCATTTTTGGGCCTGAGTCCAGGCCAAGGCTCTGACATTGGGAGCCAGCCTCCTGCCCAGGCTGCAGCATCAGTTCTGGCCTTAGGCAAAGTATAGGCCTTTCATAGGCCAAGGCTGAGGTCATGGCAACCTACCGCATCCTTGGTTTATCTGAGCCCGAGACTTCAGCCTTGGCTTTCACCTCACCAGTACTGGGAAAGTGTGTGCTGGGGGCATCCTGGTCCTGGAATATTTCCTAGTGGGTGGGACGGAAAGATGAGAGGCCATGTTTTCCTTTTTTTTTCATTTTGATTTGTTTGATTCACAAATGAAACAAATCAAACATTCCACTGAAATTCGTTGGAAAATAAACTCCCAAAAATGAACTGAAAAACAAAAACAATTGTTTTTCCCTGCATACATCTAATTATTCATCTATATAAATAAAAATGTTAAATAGTTTGTACAAAATCGCTAATCTCAGAAACCACTGCACCGATTGCTTTCAAATTTGGACACAACCTTCCTTTCACATACGGGAAGGTTCTTCTGTACTTACATTACATATATGTCACACCTGTGACAGGTAAAAAAGGTTTAAAAATTGGTTCCACAAAACAGCGACATCTGGTGGACGTCAGCGCAACCTCTTACACCTTTCACAAACACTCACACACCCCACAAACATGACAAATGTATTTAATTCACACACCTTCCGAGCACAAAGAAATCCACACTCCTCACACCCCCCCCCCCCCCCGCACACACATGCCAATTGGACTTACTTCACACACCCTCCCAAAACATACCAAAACGCAACAAATTCCAGGCTGCTACACCGGGGGTCCACACACATGTCACATGTTGGCAATTCCCACACCCTCCGAACTCACACAAGAACACCCTCCTCACACCTCCCACGCACTTGCCTGTTCTACTTACTGCCCACACCCTCCGAACACACACAAAAGCCGAAACAGGTCCACGCTGCTCCAGCGGGGGGCCAAGAATGGTTCGGGACACATCGCGTACACTACGGCCGTCTGCTGCCAGCAATCAAAATGGCGCCGATGGCTCTTTCCCTTACTATGCCACTCGGAGACAACAATGGCGGCAGTAGCCCATGTGACATAGTAAGGGCGAGGGCCCGTCGACGCCATTTTCAGGACCGGCAGCCAGCGGACCTTTGCCCTTACTATGTCAGGGAACCTAGCGCTCCCATTACTCCTCCACAGTGACATAGTCAGGTCAAAGGGCCGTCGGAGACATTTTCATTGCTAGCAGCCGACGGCCTGAACCCAAGACTTCGATCCCGAACCGAACACCCGCTCCACTGACTGACTGCACAGGTATCCGGGGGGCTGCACGGTGGGGGGCCGTAGTTATTTTCCTGCGCGCGTGTTCAGGGGAGGGAGGGGGTGTTTCGGTCATTCTGCAACTCTCGCGGGGGGCGGGAGGGTGGGTTACTGTATTTCGCCGGGGTGGGGGGGGGGTATGGGGTGCGTATTTAAACACTGCGTGGAGTTCTTTTGGGGTGGAAAGACGGAGGGCACACACAAACACAAACACAAAACGTCCCTGATCTCGAAAAGGCACCAAATTAGCCCTCTACAAAACAATTAACTAAATAGAGAGTGGTAACTTGGTTAGGCACTCTCCTATTTTGATACAGAACACGCACAACCTCCCACTGACGGACCACGTTTACCACCACCAATTTCTATTTCGGTGTTTTTTTCTCAATCGGCATCCTAGCTGCTTCATACAATCTGGGTCCTCTTACCTAAGAAAGCATACATTTCAGGGGAGGGAGAATGAGGGGAGAGGTGAGTGTGAGGGGAGAGAGTTGGAGTGGGGACAGGGGAGGGAAGGGGGGGTGAGTGACCAAGGGGGAAAAGGATGAGTGACTGAGGTAAATGAGCAAGGGGAAGGGGGAGGGAGAGTAAAGAACCTGACTCTGCCACTGCAACGCGTGGCCGGGTACCGCTAGTATTTCTAATAGAAATGATGTTCTTGTATTTTTCTTCTCCCAGATGATATCAGTATATTCTACAATAAGAGTGGCAGAGTATAGAATGAAACTTACTAGTTCTACAAGAAAGATATGCAAAATTTTTACTGGTAATGATCATCTTTGCTATTTTTCCTCTTCATAATTTAGTTTCAAAGAAGCTTTAAAAGAGGAAGTAAGGGTGTGCACCGAACATTTTTTCATCTATTTTGTTTTTCATTTTATGTAGTTTTTTAATCTCTTCATTTTGCTTCTTTTCATTCTTTAAAATAAAACAAATAGCTGTGTGCATTTCAATTTTAATTTTTTGTTTTCTTTCATTTTAGTTTTTAATTTGTTTCATTCCATTTATCTGAAACAATATAAATCATAAAATGAATGAAATTTAAGAGAAGAAAATGATGAAAAATAATTTTAAAAAAATGGCATTGGATCTCCAAAGCCAGAGCCCAAGATGGCCCAGCTATATTTTTCCCCTCTGCCAAATTTTAAAATTAAGCGTACCCCAAGCTGGGTCTGCCTCAACAAACTCTTTATTTCCATTCCCTTAAAAAACATACTTCTTTCATCCTTGGATGTCTACAAAGCCCAAAGGTGTGCAGGAGTAATCCCCAGTCACAGCTGCCTCATCAGGACCCTATTCAAAATTAAATTTTAAAAAGGAATAATGAAACGGGAGTTGATAACATTGAACAATATTTTCATTTCAAAATGCAACATAAAGGGGGTTTATAGGGAATTTCTGAAAAATACCTCTTCTTCAAGCTACCCTTTCTTTATCATAAAATTAATGTTTTTTTTTTCTTTCTCTGAATAAGGCAAATGTTTCTGGATAGAAATTTTTCTCTTAGCTTTGAATATAGGTGAATCAAGTCTTATGTTACTAACAATGTTCCCACTAATCTCCATGTGGACCCTGCCTGCCCTCTAAGAACCTAGTGCTGTCCCAAGCATCTCACAGCTTGAACTGTCTGGGGCCCTTGTAGTCTTGCACAACCTGCTAGCCCCATGACATTTAAAGCCTGAGACAGCTGGAGTAGCTTTAGGAAGTCAGAAGGTAATCAGATGGCCCTTGCAGATTAGCAGGAACGTTGGTTACTAGCCTGCATTAGTATATAGAGTTTATTTGATATTTAACTTATCAACCGAGGTCTTGCGTGTGAACAGTGTTATAATTTAATCCAGCAAAGAAAGACAGCAGGATTTTTTTTGGCAATTTCCAAATTGCTCAGTTAAAAAAATCCAGTAACTAGCTTTGAAGAACTCCTACATTAAAAAAAAAAAAAAAAAAATTCTCACATTGGTGAAGATATATAATATTACAGACAGGAACCAAATGCTGGGGAATGTAGTGGTAAATTGAATAGCTGTTCCACTTACAGAACTAAACAAAACCTCTAGAAGTCAGTTTTAGGAAGAAGTCATAAACCACAGAAGTTGTTTCTTAATTAGATGTGAATTATACTGTTTCCTATATTATGTTTAATTAAACAATGAGCAAATAAGTTGTGACAACTGGCAAGATGGTTATTTTGTACCATCTCAGTTTTAACTCCAAAAGGGGCATGTAATCAGTAATTGTCTTTAAAAAGAGCAGTTAGAATAAAATGATTAGTTTCATCAATTCCGACCTATTTTCTAAACAAATAAAACTAGTAGAATGGCTTTCCCTTTTCAAATTGGAAGGCTTTTTGTAACCAGAAAGGAGTCCTATTTAGATTTCACCCATTCTTTGCAAAGGGGTAAATTGCTTCATTTCCCATGATTAATATTTATTACTTTTACCAAGGAACTGGGGGAATGTGCTTGCCTCTTGTCAGTCACTAAATTGTCTTGAGTTTAGTTCTGTACAATTTATTTAAAAGGAATAATTTGCTTGAAGAACAGTTCATTGTAGGTAAAGAATGCTTTTAAACTGATAATGTGCAGGCATTTGAAGTAGATTTAAATATAAATGCAAGGCAATAGATATTTTATAAGATCCACTTGTTAATTCTCTTATTATTTAAAATTCATATTTTGGTCAGTTAGGGTATCAGATTTCCCGTCCCTAAAGGTCATTTGAAAGCATGCTGTAGAGAAAGGTTTATTGGAGATTAAAAAAAAAAAAACTGAAACACCTCTAAATACATAACATTAATTCCTTACAAATAGATCTTAAATATTTGTGTGAGCTTTAGCAATCATTTGAAATCCACAGGGAGGAGGAATAGCCTAATGGTTAGAGCAGTGGGCTACAAACTAGGAGACCAGGGTTTGAGTCCTGTTGTTGCTCCTTGTGACCTTAGGCAAGTCACTTTACTCTCCATTGTGTTTTCTACAAACTTAGGGGGTCATTTATCAAATTGTGGTAAGGCATTTTTGCATGTGAAAAGCACTGTTAACGCATGCGATAACATGTTAACACAGGCAAAAAGGCCTGTAACGCCGATCACAATGCTAATTTTAAAAAGGCGAGGAGTTGGGGGAGGTCTAATGTAAAGTAGGCGCTGCGATCGCTGTGTGCGATAAATTTGGGCCATTAACGCAGGAAATAACAACACCTTTTTGATTTGCTGTAAGGACTTATCCAATGCGATAAAAATTAAAAAAAAAATCTATCCAGCAGTCCTGGGCCAATAAAAAAGCTTGTTTTTACTAAGTGAACCTTCAGGAGACCATTTTCTCACTGCCAGGTGTACATATATTCACATCTTCTTACATGCCTCGTCAGTCCCATCGCAGACCACAGCATGTGGCCGCAGGACAACCTGTACAACAAGCCAGGTCACATCCAAGACAGGACAGGGAGTTACCAGCAGCGCAGGCAGAGGCCGCACACCCGCAGGGTCAGAGGCCTGGTCAGGGCATGCCAGATGGTAGGGCCCAGGCTAGGATAAATAGGGACTGTATCTTTCCTACACGTACTTCCTTGGAGGGCATGCCTGAGGACTTAGTGGTGAGCAGGTATCGTCTCAGCTCTCAGGCAATACGTGAGTTATATGATGACATGCGAGTTGATCTGGATCCGGCAACCACAAGGTCACATGCCATCCCTGGCATGACCAAACTGTTGGCTGCACTCCATTTCACTGCCAGCGGCTCCTTCCAAGCCACAGTAGGAGTTGTGGGAGGTATGTCTCAAAGCACATTTTCACGCTGTCTGGATCAGGTCATTGAAGCAGTCATGGACTGCATTCATTGCTACATATACTTTCCTCGCAACAGGCAGGACTTGCTGGACTTGAAGAGAGCCTTTTTATGCCTTTGCACAGTTCCCCAATGTTATTGGAGCTATTGACTGCACATATGTGGCCATCATTCCACCACGTGAAAGGGAGGCAGCGTACCGCAACAGAAAGCTATTCCACTCCCTGAATGTTCAAATTGTTTGTGATGCTGGAATGCGGATTCTGGACGTGGTGGCCAGGTACCCGGGCGGCGCGCATGATTCCTTTATACTAAGGCAATCGGCCCTTTTTGAGGATTTTGAGGCTGGCCTGTACGGTGATGCTTGGCTTGAAGGTACCAGAGGTTATTCCTTTATCTATTCCAAGTTATGCAATGTAGATGTGTGTTATATCACCCAAAACGGGAGGGGGGCATGGGGGGGGGGATAGTTGTGGGGTTAGCATGGGCATGTAAAGTATAACAACCCTGTATACATGGCTTGCCATGCCTCCTAAGCAACAAATAAGGTTAATGTATGCCTTTTGAACACTGTCCTGCTGAAGTTCTGTGGGTAAAGGAGTCAGTAAGGTGATGAAATATTAAGCTGTATCTAGGTTAATAGTACCTGTTCTACAAATGATCATTTTCCTATGATGCCTTGTGGTTCCATTACAATGCCTGCACACGGCACACTGCTGCCACACTACCTGTATGTGTGACTATATAGCAAGACACCTTGCCCATGGGCTGCTAGTGTGGATGTGTAATCTTGCACTCCTGTACTTCAAGTATTGTTCCCTTCATGTTGCTGGCCTCTGTTATTGACAGTATAGGCTATTTTGCCAATACTTGCCAAACTGCACAGCCTGCACACCTGCAATGGACATGAACCATAACAACATAAGCTACGGTCAAGCCTTTCACTGCAGGCTTCACAGCTGTAATGTTTGTCTGTACAGTTGGCTGCCACCTCAGTACCCTTTGCTAGATTAGGAGGGGCAGTGAGGCCACCCTTGCCACATGCACACCCAATGCTGTACTTATGAACATGGTTAGCGCAATAGGTGACAAATCCTAACTATACTGCTGTCAGGCAACAGTAATGAGCTGTTAAGGCTCAGCAATGTTCCAAGCTATCTTGCACTGTCTTATTGGATGTTGTGGGTAGCCAGTCACATGTGGTTTTAAGATAGCAAATACTAATATTTTTATTATGTCATTGGTGCAGGAGATTTAGGTTATGGTTGCCGGCCATGGCTTTTCACCCCATACACATGCCTAACACGCCTGCCGAGATGAGATACAACGATGCTCTATGTGGTACCCAAACTGTCATTGAACGTACCTTTGGCCTTTTTAAAAGCTGCTTCCGCTGTTTGGACAAGACTGGGGGAGCCTTAATGTATGCCCCAGACAAAGCTGCAAAAATTATTCTACTGTGCTGTGTATTCCATAATGTGGCAGTACGTCATGGACTACCAATATATATATGTCCAGATCTCCCACAGGATCCCGCATGTGTCAATGCGCGAGCCCAGGAGAATCTAGCAACAGGCAGCCAGATTCACCAGAACCTTATAGTTTCACACTTTGCCTGATGGCCCAGGGCTATGCAATGTTATAGCATTGGTAGGTGTGCCAGAATATAATGAGCAGCGCTTCCACTCCTTACGCTTAAATTAGCTTTATGTGTATGCCAAAGTATCAGGCCAATTTTCAATCATGTCTGGAGTATGAACCTTTGCACTGGTGTTGCAATAAAAGCTGTGCTGCTAATGCCATTTTTAGACATTGTGTAGCCACCTTCTGTTCTGCCTGCATGTCACAGAAACATAGGGTAGTCTGTGAACATAGTCTGTCACCTACCTAGAATCATGTGGGTTGACAGGCATGTGGGTGCACATCTCACTCTTATAGAAATGGGCATGTCACACAGTGATAGCAGTTGAACTGGATAACATGCGTCACGACCATGCACAGTGGTCTTTGTACATTTGTGTCTGTGTGTATTTACAAGGACATTCCCAGTTAAATGTCCAACCTGTTCATCCTAAAATTACCTGTGATGTCTCACACGCATGAAGTTCTACATAACAGGTAGCTATATATATACAGGTACAGATCCCATTCCCTAAATTTGTACAGGTAACGACAGTGAGCATATAATTTTGCTTCACCTGACAGTGTAGAATGTAGTTTGAAAGTGTGTGCCAAGGGTGCCCACAATACTTTCCTTCGAAGCTGGCAAAAGGTCATGGCAGTCTAACTGTCAGGTTGCATACTGTGCATAGTTCCCTTTCACAATGCAAGGTTTACAGAGTAAATTATCCGAAGCTCTGCCTATTGGCTGTGTTGATAACATGCTGGTATGACAGGTGTCCGCTCATATCAATATGTTATTCTCCAGTTGCTGGACATAAAGCTATTACTTTAAGACCATCACACTCTGCATTAGTCACGTGGCACACCAGCCATACTGCAGTCTTATGATTCCTTAACACATGTTCGCCTCATGCAGATCGAGGATTTACCATCCTTTCCGTTGTCTTTGACAACATGACCAACTATACTATCCATATGTGTGCCGTAACTTAAGTACGAGTCTGTACACAGTGTCAGATCTTATTAAGCAGTAACAATCAGCACTTGTGCTTCTTCCTTTAGGACAACCATGACGAATGCATAGACAGCAACCTGTACTGGGTTATGCCAACAGAGATGAGCGTGATACGTAGGTACTGTTGTTATGAGTGCACCATGGTAACCCATCCACTTGTTGTGTGAGGGCCCTGCACCTTTTGCCCCGGCCCCCTTTGTGTGCATGTTACAGAAGGATGTTATCATGGTTTCAGTTTCTTTCACGGTATAAATCATTTCCTGCTTTGAGGTAGTAGAAGCTGTCTGTAGCTCATGGCCCTCTGACAGTGACCCAGTATGTATTTAAATTGGCATTCTATTACTCAGCAGACACTGGGATTCTGCAAAAGCTGTCAATATACCCAGGTCACAATACAGTGTGACATACACCTTGCCTTCTTACTTGCTATCTGTATGGACTACATAACTTTGTTGTAGAGCAACATAACTTGGATGTTGTATCATACCCTTGTTTTGGATATGTCCAACCTTACACATACAGTATACTGTTCCCAGCTTGAAAATGCTCCTTCAAGACCCAGCCTGTACATCCACACTATTTGAAGTGTTGGTAGGGAATGTACACAGCTGTGTCACACAGGTGAATGAAAGGCACATAAACATTACTTCACACATGTCCAACTCTTAACAATACAGTAATGAGAGCACAGACACATCAATATGCCTTATTCAAGGTATGTGCAGTTTATTAACACATTTTGATATTGCACTGCTGGCAATAATGGCAACGTCTTAGATTATCACAATTGTAAGAAACATCTTACAATTGCATGTTAACTGAACAGCACTTTCATTTTGAACCTATACCAAATATATAGGCAAACAGCAGTATTACATATACAAGTATAGCTTGATAACCATACACCATAATCATGATTACAGTAAGAAAATCTAGAGACTGGAAGTGGCACCCCTCAAGCTAAAGTACTGCTGGTAATAGATAAATACATGATGCTGTATACTGTGAGCAAAAGCAAGGGCCCCAGACTGTCCATGTTGAAAGAGTGCACTGAAAGGGGACAGCCAAAGAGCCACGGCAGCAAAGTTCCAGCAAGCAGGCAGCAGGAGAACAAGCACAAGGTACAGCAGGAGCACTGATGGAGCAGGTCAAGACACAGCAGCATGGGAGCAGGAGAGCCAGCATGAGACACAGCAGCATGGGAGCAGGAGAGCCAGGATGCGACATGGGAGCAGGCAGCCAGCACTTGAAGCAGATGAGCAGAGGTTAGGCCACGCTGATCCGTTTCCTTCCATCTCGATGGCACAGGAACTCTGTGAAGGGCCCAAGCTCATCAATGATATTCCATCATTACAGCACAGGAACTTTGTGGAGGCCGCACACAGGAGACATGGAGAGAATGGGATTTTGGGCCATGATGTTCCACTTCAGGGCCCTTTGCCACGTGGGTCCTTGCCTCTTGGAGGCGGCATGTCTTTGGATGGCCGCCCCCTGCGCCCTCGTCCCTGAGCTGGACTGCTTTGGGGGGTTGATGCCAGTGAGGAGGACTCAGGCGTCAGGTAGGGCATCCGCTGAAGGATCTGGGTCATAATGTTCATCAGGGTGCTGATGGCGGCACTTATGGTTTGCGCATCCTGGGACCTTGCAGATATTCCATATTGCAGGATCCGATTCTGCCTTTGGATGACCCATCACAGGTGTTACATTTCCAATCCCAACAGCTGGCCTTGTGCAGCTGTCATGGGCTCCTGCAGGGGGTGCTGCAGGGGGTGCTGCAGGGGGTGCTGTAGCGGGTGCTGGTGTGGGTGGTGCTGGTGGGGAATGTATCAGTGCTGCCGGGCTGGATGGGCTATGGAGGCCATCAGCACTCAATACTGGCATCCCATCACTGCTTGATGAGTGCGGCGGGGTATTGGCGTTGGCTCTGGATCTCCAGCCTGCTGTGTCTTGCATGATTGTGTCTAGGTCAAGTGACACATTGAGGCTTGTAAATGGTGGGGAATGATGTGGGGTGATCAGCTCCTCCTGCTCCACCTGTGTCTGAGCATCCAGGAGTAAGGGATGCTGCATTAGTGTTATGGGCTGGTTCACAGCTGGCCCTTGCCAGCTGGGTCCTGGCACTTCGTGGCTGGGTCCTGGACATTCCTGAAGGCGAGCTGTGAAAACAGAAAAGACAGAGAAACATCATAAACATATATGGTGTAACAGCCTTTCTAGCATTTTGCCATCAGACGAGCACTTTGTGGCACTAGAAAGTGATCATCTAATGACAATATCTGTGTGGTTTTCACTATTGTGTTTGGGTCATTCCTTGTGAATGGCAAACGCACACAGTGTTTGACACAGTAGGTGTGTAGCAGTTGTTGGGTGTGCCTTTAGGGCACATGGTAACTTGCCAGCCGCGACGTGTGAGGTGCCCAGCCGTGTCTCCAAGCCTTCAACAACGTCCTGTCTCAGACGCTCCAGCAACCTCTGCTCCATGTCGGTCAGCACTGTTGGACAGGGTGCCCCTCCACCTGTCTGCTGATGGTACTTCCGGTGTGCTGCCACTTTGGATTTCAGCTGGGCCTTGACATCACGGTAGCGGTGGGATACCTGCTCCCATGTTCTGGTTAAGCCACTGTGCCAGGTGATATGCTCTGCTATCCCCTTCCAGATCTGCACTTTAGCGGCTCGATTTCCAAACAGGTAGGGAAAATGCTCCAGCACACCTGCTATGGGCAGCTCATTTTCCTGGGTGCTGAAGCGAATGGCCCGCAGTCTCTGGCGGGTTGCTGGCTGCCTGCCTGAGGGGTGTGCCACTTCCTGTCCCGGAGGGGTGTCTTCCCTGCCCTCACTCTCCAACTCGCTCTCATCTCCCCTCCCTTCCACTCCTCCACCACTCCTCCACTCCTCCTCCACCACTCCACCACTCCTCCTCCACCACTCTACCATTCCTCCTCCACACAAATAGACAAACAGGACAGATAGACCTTGCACTCCAACAAATATGACAAGGGACAAATGGTTCAGGGAAACAAAGGAAAACAAAGAGACAGCACAACTCACTCAGTAGTCATTTAATATCTAGCTCCTTCCTCTACGATCACCTCCGCTCCTCTCCTACACCTCCAACCACTAACACACCCTCAAAGGGGGAGGTGCAGGAAGTGTTCTCTTATAGTGGAACATTTTTCGCAAAACGCGATGATGTTTTCACAACCTGTGAAGTCATTTCGCAACTTGCGATATTACCGCAAACCACCAATGCGAAGCTGTATTATGATCATTTACATGGCCACACCCATTTACACATCGCATGCGTTACTGCTGCAATGTTTATGGCATTTTGATAAATCCAGGCCTTAGATTGTAAACCCTCTGGGGATAGGGAAATACCTCCTGTACCAGAATGTAAAACTGACCTGATATCTCAGATTGAATGTCGGTAAATAAATAAAATAGGCTTTTCCTCAGACAGGGTAATTTTCATAGGGACTTGTCTGGTAAAGTAAAGCTTTACCTGCTGAAATGGCTCTTTAGAAAATCGTGCGATAGATATACATACAGGGCCATATTTTCTTTTTTTTTTTGTAATTTAAAGATTTATTAACAGTGGCAAGTATACAAACCATCATACAGAATAGCACGGATACAGTCCAGAACAGTATCAGAAGGCAAAACAGAACAAAAAATACCAGAATGCACCTGTAAAATTAGTGTCATAATGGAGCTATATGTACTGTACAAGTCCCACTGTGTTTTCCTTCCCTAAGCCCCCCCCTCCCCCCATCTCCATAGGTACTTCAAAGAGGAAGTTGATATATTAGAGGAAAATCACAAGCAACCACCCAAATAAGAGACCACTCTACAGTAACAACCTCCGAGCGTATCAGAAAGAAGCAGTAGTTTGAGTGGCTTTCCATCTGGTATATGACTGCCAAGTTTTGTCAAATTTAGGCTTGGTGTTATGTTGAAGAGCCGTAATTTGAGTCAATAAATAAATTTTTTCTACTCGCTGTTGTATCTCTGCTTTATTTGGGGTCCGGGTATCCTTCCACGCCCTAGCTATCGCCATGCGTGTGGCCAGTAGGACATAATGGGCCAATCGATTGTGGTCATCAGATAAACCCTGAATCCTAAGCCCAAGGAAAGCCTGAGCGGGGCCGAAAACTGGGAAGCCCAGCAACATTTCCCCCAACCAATGACGGATAGCCACCCATAAGGTCTGTAAAAGGGGACAATCCCACCACATATGCATAAAAGAGCCCACAGACCCACATCGCCTCCAACAGCAGTCAGGAACCCGAGGCATAAATTTGTTCAACCGTTGAGGATACATGTACCAGCGATACATAATCTTATAAGAATTTTCGATCAGGGAAGTGGCTATAAAACCCTTCCCGCGGCCCTGAAATATCGTTTTCCACTGTGGAAGAGAGATATCCATACCCAAGTCCTTTTCCCATGCCAGTTGGAAGCTCGCTTTAGTCCTAACCTCCCTCGCCAGTAGTCGGTAGAGTCCCGATAACAGCTGACTAGAGGTGTCAGCCTTCTTACATAATTTTTCAAAAGAAGAGGGACCAAGCGCCAAATATGACCCCAACTGAGTAGTTCTTGCAAAGTGAGCAAGCTGCATATAGGGAAAGTAGTCTGAAGCGGGTAGATGATATTGGTGTTGGAAATCGGGAAAGGATTTAATCCCAGTCGAACCCCATAAATGACCCCATTCCGAAATTCCCTTCCTTTTCCAAAGAAGGAGGGCTGGATTATCCCGTCCAGGACGAAAGTCCTTATGGTCATATAGACTGGAGCTAGCATGATACTCTCTTCGCTCAACAAGTCGGTCGCTATGCTGGTGCCATATCGCCAGAGTGTCCAAAATAGAAGGAGATAAAGCAGTCCCCGGGTCCACTATCCATGTCCTCTTGGGTTGCCAGATAAGAGACCTCAAAGGAGTATCCCCAAGTAGCTCCTGATTAATTTGTATCCATTGTTTGGGGTGCCTACCCTTGTGCCAATCAACCACTTTTTTGAAATGGGCTGCCCAATAATATCGGGCAAGTTCCGGCACACCGAGCCCCCCCTGCGCCTTAGGCCGAAACAGGACACTCCGGGCCACCCGCGGCCTCCGCCCAGCCCATATGAAATTCATACATTTCTGTTGCCATAGTTTAAGTTGGGGGGTAGGCACAGGGATGGGAAGAGTTTGAAAGAGATACAACAATTTTGGTAACAAGGACATCTTAAACACCGCCATCCTCCCCATCCAGGAGATGTGATACCTGCTCCACTCTTCCATTTCCCCAACCAATTTTTTCCATAGGGGCCCATAGTTTAGAGTGAAAAGATCATGAGACGCACTCAACTGCACACCCAAATATTTGATATGGGACGAGGCCCAGCGAAAGGGAAACAAGCCCTTCAAATGTGCTACACTCTGGGGGGTGAGATTGATGTTCAATATCTCCGATTTCTCCCAGTTAACCCGGAAACCCGAGACCCTGCTAAAGGCCTCCATCTCCGACATCAACTGAGTGAGTGAGAGTTCGGGCTTGGTGAGGGTAAGTAAAATATCGTCAGCATAAAGGGATAGCTTAGACGAAATCCTGCCCATCGTGAGCCCTTGTATATTCTCCTGCCCCCTAATTTTAATGGCAAAGGGCTCTAAAAACAAAGCAAAAAGCAATGGAGAGAGCGGGCAGCCCTGCCTGGTTCCTCTACCAACTGTAAAAGTGGGAGAGTAACCACCATTGATCTTTAAACAAGCCTGGGGGCCATTATATAATTGCTTTAACCAGTGTAGGAAAGAGGCACCAAAGCCCATGCTTTCCAAAGTGCAAAACAGATATGGCCAATGAACCATATCAAACGCCTTTTCGGCATCTAGGGAAAGAGCTATAGTGGGGACCCGATAGCGCTTTGCAAACCAAATGCTGTCAAAAATCTTGTGCACATTATCCGCAGTTGACCGGCCCGGGATAAACCCTGATTGGTCCGTATGGACAAGCTGCGAAATGAAGCAATTTAACCGGGTAGCCAAAATTTTTGCCAAGAGCTTTACATCGATATTAAGTAGAGAAATAGGCCGGTATGAACCACAAAGGGAGGGATCTCTCCCCGGCTTCAATAATATGGTGATCCCGGCCGTATTGGTCTGGGGAGATAAAGCAGAACCCCCTCTCAGAGAGTTAAAAAAAAACAAGAAGAATGGGTGCCAATATCGTGGCAAACTTCTTATAAAATCGAGGCGTAAAACCGTCTAGCCCAGGAGACTTATCCGCTTTTAGAGTGTTAATAGCTTCCGTAACTTCCAACAAAGTAATTTCTTTATCCAGAAACTGCCGTTGGACAGCTGTAAGCTCTGGTAATGGGACATCCGCTAAATACTGAGAGATAGTCTCAACCGAGACCTGAGCATCCATACTGTACAATTGGGCATAGAATTGAAGGAATCGCTGTCTAATCGTGGAGTTATCGGTCAACAACACTCCATCTGCTCCCTTAATTTTTTGAATAGTAGCTTGGGCTTGTTTACGTTTCAGCGTTTGGGCTAAATACTTCCCCGCTTTATTCCCCCCCTCGAAGAACCGCTGTCTCGCCAAGGTTAACTGGTGAGCAATCCTAGCTGAATCCAATTGCGCTATCTGATCTTTGGTCTCTTGGATTGCCTGTAAAATCTGAAGATTCGTGGGGTCGCCCATGTGGGAGTGCTCTAAACCTGCAAGATGCAATAACAACCCCTGCCGCTCCCCCTCAGTTCGTTTTTTAACAAAAGTGGCTCGGGAAATAAACGAGCCCCGCAGAACACATTTCAGACACTCCCAGAGAATCCCTGGATCCATCCCCTCAGTGTCGTTAGTATGCATATAGTCCTGAATATCCCTGGCAATCTGGCATTGGAACTCACCATCTTCTAATAAGGAGTCATTCAAACGCCAGAACCGTTGTCCTTTATCATAATTCGTGATTTGTAGGGTAAACCAAATGGGAGAATGATCCGACCAAACGATCGGCTCAATATCCACAGCCTGAACCATATTCACTCGCAACCTATCCACCAAGAACATATCTAAGCGAGAGTAGCTACTATGAGGGTGCGAGTAAAATGAATAGCACCTAGATTTGGGATACCGAGAACGCCAAATATCGATCCCAGAAACCAGGGATTGAAGGCGTTTCAAGGCTTTCCGAACTGAAAGGGAGTCAGCACTACGCCCCGTTGAATTGTCCAATACCGGGTTCAGGGTCGTATTAAAATCACCACCCAGGATTACACTCCCTTCTGCTTTAGTGGCTAGAGTATCATACAGGTGAGAGTAGAAAACTTCCTTATGAGAAGTTGGGCCATAGATTGAAACAAGGGAGTACTTCTCGGACCCCACTCTAATATTCAAAAGTATATAACGCCCCTGCGCGTCGGCATGAGTAGCCAGTAGCTCATATTGTAAATCCTTTTTGAGAAGGATCCCCACCCCGGCATATTTATGATCTTTAGTGGCTGCAGCCCAGTATTGGTGCGGATATTGGGCATTTTTTAATAAGGTCTCATATCGTTTTCTGAGGTGTGTCTCCTGGAGATAGATCACATCAGCCTGTAGACGACCCATTTCCTGAAAGAGAAGCTTGCGCTTCCGCCCAGAATTTAGGCCCTTGACATTCAGAGAAACAAATTTAAGAGTAGCCATGATAAAGAAGTAGAGGACCCGCCCCTGTAAGCAGACAGGGACATCCCCCCCCTGAGCAAAAGAATCCAAGGCAGACATAGAAAATGGTATACCAACTGAACCCCAGGTCGGAACCCTCGAAATACCTATGAAGAAATTGAAACCCCCCCTCCCTCCCCCACCCCCTCTGAATCACCTGGGAAGGATATAATCATTCCCAGCAGCTACTGGAGGAAGTACCCATCCTGAAGCGAGAAGGACGCCCCCCCCCCCCCACCCTAAATAGCGTAAAATACTATTGCGTTCGCGGCTAAATAGCAGAATCAGAGATAAGAATGCTAAAATATGAAACCCAAACAGGTAAGAACCACTGCGTGTAAAACTGTAACCAACATAGTAATAACGCAGATATGTCCACTAGGAGCCATGCCCATAGCAGGGCCGCCTGAAAAAGAAAAGGTTAGATATATAGTCACAAAAGTCATGGTGGTACGTTTTCCACCCGAACATCACTGGGGTTTCTTCTTAAGCGTTTGCCCCCCTTAGGAACCCGCTGCCATCTGGGTGGTTCCGTGCGTCGACTCTTAGGAGCCTTGAGACCCGAAGTGGGTACCTCCACAGTCAAGCCCACCTCCTTCGCCGCCTGTACGCCATCCTCAAAAGTGTGAGCCTTGTACGACTTCCCCTCCACCTGGAACCAGATCCCAAATGGGAAGAGCCATCTGTACCGGACTTTCGCCGCGGTGAGGGCCGTGGTAATGGGCTTAAACGCAAAGCGCTTCCGCAGGGTGGTGGCAGCCAGATCCGCATACACTGCAATATCGTGGTCTTCCCACCGCCAGATGCGTTGTCGGCGCGCCGCAACAGCCAGTTTATCCTTATACTGGAATGAGTGGAAGCAAACAATGATGTCTCTGGGGGTATTGCCAACCCTAGGCCCCAACGACCGGTGGGCTCTCTCAATCTGAGTACTGTAAGCGGGCTCTCCACCTTCAGGAGCCTGCTCCCCCAGGATCATAGCGCAGATCCGCTGGATGATTGAAGTACAGTCCTGGTAAGCCTCACCTTCTGGCACCCCTTTAAAACGCAAATTACAGCGTCGATTTCTATTTTCAATGTCTTCAAGCTTGTCAGCAAGCTCTGTCTGTCGGGCCTGCAAGGCGGATAAATCTTTTTGCTGTGCAGCCCAACGCTCATCGTGGTCGTCCAAACGCGTGTCCGCCTCCGCCAGCTGGCGTGCCACGGTAGCATGCTCCTCCCTCATCTCCTGCAGGGTAAGGGCAAGTTCAGCTTGAAAAGATTTGATGTCGGCACGAAGCTCCGTGAACCAGGAGCGCATTTCTGCGCGAAGCGAAGAGTCCACATTTAAATCGGGCAGGGTGCACGCCAGCTCCTCCGACTGCCGCTGCCCCGTGTCCGCCGCCATTTTGGGCGCCTCAGCCCCCGCCGCTTCTCCAAGCTTAGTATAGGAAAATTGTTGGAGATCAGGGGAAGATTTTTTCGCCGCCATGTAGCCCTCGTATTCCGCTTCCGAATGTGCCCAGTGGTGAGAAAAAGCGCCGCGAATAACGCAAAAGCTGCACCGAAAAACACCGTCGGGTGAGGAGCTCCGTTCTCAAGCGTCCAGCATGGGAAGTGACGTCACTTCCTCCCTCCAGGGCCATATTTTCTAATCTACGCCTGATTATATGCGTGCGCAGCCGCGCACATGTTATAAAATCTGGGGTCAGCGCGCACAAGGGGGTGCACACTTGTGCGCCAAGCCCTAGGTGAGCCCCGATGGCTTTCCCTGTTCCCTCCGAGGCCAATCCAAAATTGGAGCTGCTTCGGAGGGAACTTTCCTTTTGCCCCCCCCCCGCACCTTCCACTCCCTTCCCCTATCTAACCCACCCCCCAGCCCTACCTAAATCTCCCCCTACCTTTATTATTTAAGTTGCACCTGCCTCTGGGCAGGAATAGCTTGCACGTGCCGGCCGAATGCAGGCACACTATCCCCCGGCCTAGCAGGCCTTCGGAGGCCTCTGGCCACGCCCCCACCCTGCCACGGACCGCCCCCGCCCCACCCCTTTTTTCAAGCCTCAGGACATACGCGCGTCCTGGGGCTTGCACGCGTTGTCGAGCCTATGCGGGTTTTTGGGGTTACATGTATAATATACATGCGTAACCCTTTGAAAATCCACCCCACAGTGTATAAGTGCATAAGTTCATGTGCATAGGGGAGAGGAATTCCAGGGGGTTGAATCTGAATGGATTGGGACTTATGTGCATACTTTTTACTTTTAAAAAATATGCACGGCAATTCTCCCAGCAAACTTATATGCGGCAAGTTGCATAGTTTTACTGGGATAATTTTAAAAGCAAAATTTCCCCTGTAAGCTGGCTTTGAAAATCGGTGTAACTTGGACACATTATAGTTCACAAATTTATGTGGCCTGTTATAAATTACTCTTTTACGGACTAATTCTGCTCTTTTATGTTACTAACAAGATGCCATGGTAACTCATTTATGCATGTAAAGTGCACTTACACATGTGTAACCTAAGGACAATTCAATGGTATTTATTGTAGCAATTTTCAAAAGACCATTTACACTTACAAGGTTTAAGTGCATTTACATGTTTAAAACCCAGTTGTATCAACTGAATTTTCAAAAGGATTTACACGTGCAAATGTAACTATCATAGCAATTTTGAAAAGCTACTTACACGTGTAAAATGCACTTACGTGAGCAAATCCTATAAACAATTCAATGACATATATTGTAACAATGTTCAAAAGCCCACTTATATGGTTAAAGTACATTTACATGTGTAAATCCCAGTTTTATACATATAAAACCTTTTGAAAATTACCCCCTCTGTGCATAATTTTTTACTCACTAGACACAGTATAATATGCTGGTTAACATTATTTTAACTCACCTACATAAATTAAAACTAATTTTAAATCAAGATGATTGTTTTCACTGTCTTGCATTCACTGGTGATATCTGGTTTATACTACTGCAATGCTGTCTATGCTGGTCTATTATCACTCATATTGGGAGGTTTGCAAGTAGTCCAGAAGGCGGCAGCCTATGTGTTGACTGGAGCCCAATTTCAGGACTATGCTGTTATGATTTTGATTTCAATGGCCACCAGTATAGTGCCATATAAAATTAAATAATTTGACCCTGATATACAAGGCCTTGAATGCTGATAAGCCTTTGTATATTAGTTTGTTTTTAAAGTTTTGCAGCTGTGCTTTAGCAGGAGTAACTTATCAAAAATTTCATTGGCATTAATCTGAGGACAAAGCCACCATACTATACATGATGAGAAAATATATATTACTATATCTGTGTCTGGTCTTTGCTACATTAAAGACTTAGGCCTGGATTCACTATTCTCGCAGAGAATAGTGAATCTCGCGGTACCGGGGGGCGGGGGTGAAGCTGTCAGCCATTGCACCACTGCGGTGTGCTGGCTGCTCGCTTACACACCGAATAACTACGCCATAACAGGTGTAGTTATTCGGTGCGAAACTGGCGGCGATAAGGGTTCTTACCTTTCGCCTCCAGCGATGTCTCCGCAGCGTTGGCCCCGGTGCCATCCCGACTCCTCCTCTTCCGGGGCCAACTCCGCCCCAATCACCCTATCACACTCGAAAAGGGACTTTTCGCGTTTGAAAGCTATTGAAAATGACCCCCTTAGGGGCTTAAACCCGTTAATACCTTGTATATTCCCTGTACATTTGGTATCAAACTCTACTTCACTATGTATTTACTTCCCTTTGATGTTATTTCCCTTAGATAGTTAAGCATCCACATAGTCCTCTTACACTTATTATGTAATCACTGCTTCCTATGTACCTGTTTTACTACTATATTAATCACAGAAGTAGCCCAAAAACACATCACAGTGTATTCCAGTGTATTCCTCACTGTCATACTGCATGTTACACCGTACTTTTTCTGTATTGTCTGTAACACACTTTGATCTCTCTAGCTGGAAAGGAATGCCATAAATAAATGATGATGATGATGATGATGTTTTTAGGGACAAGAGTAAGGTACTTCGTGGTTGCTGACCCAGTACTATGGAACTATCTTCTGGAACATTAAGTCAAAAAGCTGTGGGGCAGATTTTTAAAAAGTGCGCGCGCGCGTACTTTTGTTCGCGCACCCAGCGCAAACAAGAGTCCACCGGATTTTAATAGATACATGCATAGCCGCGCATATCTTTTAAAATCTGGGATCGGCACATGCAAGGCTGCGCAAAATCGGCAGCCTGCGCGCGCCAAGCCGCGCAGGCTGCCTCCGTTCCCTCCGAGGCCGCCCCCCCCAGCCCTAACCAATCCCCCCCCCTACATTTATTCCAAACGTTACCCCTGCCTGAGGCAGGCGTAACTTGCGTGTGCGGGCCGGCTGCCGGCGCGCCATTTTCTGGTCTGGAGGCTGGTCCGGAGGCCGTGACCATGCTCCCTGGAACAACCCCTGATGACGCGCTGGCCGCAACACGCCCTCCCTGACACGCCCTCCCTGACACGCCCCCCCCCCCCAAGGAAAGCCTCGGGACTTATGTGCGTCCCGGGGCTTGCGCGCTCCACCGAGCCTATGCAACATAGGCTTGGTGCACGCAGGGGGTGGAAGGGGCAGATTTTCGGGGGTTACGCACGTATCTTATACGCGTACCCCTTTGAAAATCTCCCCCTGTATCTGCTATTTCAGAAAGTTAGTAAAAGCATTACTTTCTGCATAAGCATTTGGATCTGTATAATCATAGGATAGAACTAAAGGCTGGTGCATAACTGGTTGAAAAAGCTAATGGTCTGTGGCCTACTGTTTTAATAATTGACTTTGAGATGGTGGGATTGCTTTAGTGGGTGAGGACTTTCTGTGGACGTAGGCAATGCTGGGTAATTAATGTATGTAATGTATGTTTTATAAGTTTGTAAACTGGATGTCCATTGCGTATGTATTTTTGGATTCCACCTAGAATACTGGATAGTGAGGGCTACAATCTTTCTCATAAATAAGTTAAAAAATAAATAAATAAATAAAAGTTATTGGGCCGGATTTTCAAAGGGTTACGCACGTAGCCAGTCATATGCGCGCCGGGCCTATTTTCAAAAGGCCCGGTGACAAGCATAAAGCCCCAGGACGTGTGTAAGTCCTTGGGCTTTACTAAAGGGGTGGGAAGGGGGTGGGGTGTGGGCGGGGTAGGGCAATCCGGGGGCAGGGTGGGGGCGGGGCCAGAGGCTCCTGGCACAGGGGCCATTTGCTGCTGTGCTGGAGATTGCGCACTTGCAGTTGGCTGGTGCGGGCAATTTACTTCAGCCCCAGGGCTGAAATAAGTTTTAAAACAAGAAAAAAAAAAAATTAAGGTAAGGGGGAAAGGGCAGGGGAGGTAAGGGAAGGGAAAGTGGGGTGGGGGGGTAGGGAACGGGGGAAGGCAGTGCGGCTCGGTGCGGGCTCAGCACACGCAAGCTGCACATTTGTGCACCCCCTTGCACACACCGACCCCTAATTTTATAGGCGCATGCAAGTTATAAAATTGGGTGTACATGTGCACGTGCCGGGTAGCGCGCAAACATGTATGCCCATGTGCACCTTTTAAAATCTACCCCATTATGTTTTTTGCCTGTAAAGTAGGTGAAAACAATTTATCTAAATGTAGTTTCTTGTTATTCTCGAAGATTCTTCATCCCACTTCTGAGCTTCATAACATGATTTGGAGCAAAATATCAAAATTTATATGTGATTCTTTTATTATGAAGCAAATTATTTGCACACACACACCCTGATTTTGTATTTGCACTATGATGCATAAATGTAGAGTAAATAGAGGCAGCCAAACTAAATTTGTTGATTGTTATATTAGCAGAGTATTCATATCAAGTACTTTGACATTTTTATTACCATTCCATGTATTACTTTAATCGACAGTGTTCCAACTCTTATCAGTATGCAGCCTCTACATTATCTTAGCAGACACAGATTAAGATGTTCCTAATGGAGTATTTGATATTATCGTCTATGCAATTTGTAAAGAATTAAATTAATAATTTTCCAACCTAAGATCCCAGAAAATTTGATTTACTTTAATAAGGTATGATGTATAGCTGTGACTAACAAATGATCATTTTTTTCCAGGGCCCAAGAATTAACTGTATGAATGCACGTTATGCATATAGGATTAAAAGAATGTGGGTAAAACCCATTTTACAGCATTCATATAATCGAAAATTACTTCAGACTTTAGTATTCCACATTTTAGTTGTAGTTTATGAAATAATAAATGAAGGCATCCTTCTTTCTACAAATTACATTTGTGGCCAGAGGATGTGGTTAGTGCAGTTAGTGTAGCTGGGTTAAAAAAAGGTTTGGATAAGTTCTTGGAGGAGAAGTCCATTAACTGCTATTAATCAAGTTTACTTGGGGAATGGCCACTGCTATTAATTGCATCAATAGCATGGGATCTTCTTGGGGTTTGGGTACTTGTTAGGTTCTTGTGGCCTGGTTTGGCCTCTGTTGGAAACAGGATGCTGGGCTTGACGGACCCTTGGTCTGACCCAGCATGGCAATTTCTTATGTCTTATGATCTTACATTCATACAATATGCAGCCCTTATATGAAAAATGAATAGAAGCATAACATCCATATATTAATATGGATTGAACCTGTTTGTGTGATCACTACTGGGTCTCAGTAGAGGAGTGTCTGGAAAGAATAAAAGTCAGACTTTTGAACAAAATATTGACTTTTAGGAGAAAATACATAAATAAAAACCTAATCCTAATGCTAACCCAAAAAGTGACAGTCTAAAATATGTTTTTAAAATAGTCTGTGTGACAGTTGTTGCAGCATCACTGCCCAAATGGCGGTCAACTCCTCTGTCATGTGGCCAGCATTGACATGGGAATCCCATCCCCTGGGCTCCAGAAGGAGAGGGAGAGTGAGCACTGCCCTCCACTGTTTCTCTTCCTTCTTTAATAACGAAGTAGAAGCATATTTTCAAAGAATCACAGTGACACCTGTTAGGATGGCTTGAGGGCAATAAACCTTCGCAATCCCAGGGACCCTTCATTTTTTCTTGACAGACTCCAGGTGTGTCTCATGGAAGAGATAAAGGTCAGATTTCATTTTATCCAACTCCTGCAATGCTTTTGTTCATTTGCTAGTGCATTGTGATCCCCTGGCATTAAACGAAGTTTGTTTTTTTTTAAGGAGGGATAGTGAATTTGTATTATTCTAGTTGACCAACAAAGTATCTAGCACCTGCAAACCATCACTTTTACCCATAAGATGTCTATCTGGACATCCCATCTGATAGGGTCATATATCTAAATGCGCTAAGGCATTCTTGCATGCGATAAAGGCTCAACACATGCAAAAAACCCTTTAACACATGCGATCACACCATAACGTATGGTGTGATGGAAATCTGAAAGAGGAGGAGTGGGCTGGGTTTTACCATTTAGTGAAGTCCTATTGCATGGCTTGAATGCCAATTTTAGCTACACCTTTTTCAGTAGTGTTGAGCCTTGGGATAGTTTGTGTTATGGCTTGATTGCATTTTGTGATGTGTTCTCAAAGGCATGTTTTACTAGTTTTGAAGCTCCTGCCTAGCTATCTGGGGAGAGAGAGAGAGCGAGAAAGACTAGCCGTAATGCCCTCACCCAGAGTGAGGAAACTCACCCAAAGATGAGATTTGTGCAATGTTCTCTCTACCTAGCTTGATGTTACCCAGGTAGTGCACATTCTGGCACTTATCTCAAAGTGCAAAAGAGCAATCGCAATTTGCGGTAACTTAGCTCTTCGCATAGGTATTAGCGCAAATTGCGATAAACTGCTTATTACCATAAAACATGCCCCTTTTTCTATTGCATGTGGTATTTAGTGCATTTTGATAAATCCAGGCCTGAGTTTGTAAAAGCCCGTTGAGATTACAGCCTTAGGATCACTTTGGGTTACCTGCTTTTCCTGGGTGCCCGGGGTTTGGAAGGGAGAGATTCGCCTCAGAGGTTTAGTGGAGAAACTCTAGGGGTCATTTTCAAAGGAGCTACGCATGTAAATGTGACATACTATTGTAGCAATTTTCAAAAGCTATTTACTCGAGTAAAGTGCACTTACTTGAGTAAATCCTATGGACAATTCAATGGCATATATTGTAGCAATTTTGAAAAGCCCACTTACTTGAGTAAAGTGTATTTACTCGAGCAAAAACCAGTTTTGCTCGAGTAAATGCTTTTTAAAATCTACCCCTCTGTGTTTTACCTATTTGCATAATTGTGCTTATTAATGTAAAAAAAACTGTCCCAAGTTTTTTTTCGTAACACTTGCTACCGCTCATGCTGCATTTTTGTTTTTCCTGGATCCGTTTTGGATGAGCACCAGCCTCCTCTGCTGTTTGTTTCCTGCCAGGTCATTTTAAGTGGAAACCCGGCATCTTGCAGCACAGCCTGACAAATCTGGGGTCGCTGATAAAGTCATGGACCTTCTTGGTACAGACACTGGAGTGAATTAAAATATTCCCACTGCCTTTTAATCTGGCACTGTTGCCTCTTTCACTGCCAACTATAGGAACCATTCCCTGAGCTGTCCCAGGTTTGTGTCTGCCTTAACAGTAGTGTGGCCTAGACCCTACACTGCCACTATTGCAGGAGTTAAAGAAATTATGAGGTCAATCAGCCAGAGATACCAGAGAGGACACCAGAAATGGGTGAGCCCAATATAAAGGTCCCGTGGTCTGGAAGTGACCCACAGACTTGCTTCTATTAATTTATAGTGCGACTAAGTTCTAAATGGCGACTGACCCATCATCTGTCAGTGAAGGCCAATTAGTGGAGTACAATATGTAAATCAATATATATAATTGCCCAGAGCCATCAGAAGTATTGTCACTTATATATTAAAGGCCTGATTTTCAAAAGCATTTACATGTTTAAAACTGGGCTTTACATGTGTAAATGCACTTTGCTTTCGTAAGTGAGCTTATGAGAATTGCTACAGTATATGACATTGAATTGTCAACAAGTTTTACGCGCATTGTTCACTAAAAGGTGAATTTTAAAAGCCCGACACATTCATCAATTAGAAGATGCGTGAATATGTCAGACTCGCGTATGCCGATTGCATTTTAAAAGCCACCTGGATACGTGCGTATCTCCCACTGTGCGCACAAATGAAAAGTTTGCAAACATGGGTGTGGCTTGGACATGGTCTGGGCGGGGCATGGGCATTCTGGGATTTAAACCTTAAATTTGTGCATCAATACTTTTGCACACTGCTGTGTACCAGGGTCCCCTGCCACGTAACTTTACATCTGCTATGAGGATGTGTGTAAGTGATAAAACAAAAATTCTAGGCAGATCAGTGGGGTTTTAAAGGTTGGATCTAACAGGGGGGAAGGGAGGCTATTAAACTGTGGGGGGGGGGGGGGGGGGTTTGTAAGGCCTATCACTTAACTGGGTGAACTGGGAACCAATTGGTTTTAGTGGCAATGGCGTCGCTGTGCACTGCTTTTAAAATTTCTCAACTTGTGCTTTAGAACAGTGGTTCTCAACCTTTTTTCTGTCAGGACACACCTGACTGATGGCTCTTACATGCGTGACACACTGAACACATGACCATCATAGGGCTAAATGTAAAACTACAGTTTGCATCCACAAGAACCCCCCTGACCCACAATTATGGATGTAAAGCAGAATTATGACATTCCCCATACAACTCACCTTACAAAAAAGATATTCTGGTTCTAGTGTCATCTCAGCCACAGCAACACAAACTCCCTCTACAACAGGCTCAATACCCCTACTTATGAAAAGACAGCAGTTTATCACCAATGCATGTCCTCTTGAGAAAATACAACAAATAAGACTGATACAAACTCTTACATGTTAGTAAAATACCTCACCTCGGTCACATACACAGAACTGACCTAACATACTCCCAGGATCTGCAGTAATGTATATAAACTAATCTGCACAGGTACATCTGTATTATGAAATGCACTCAAACAGTAACAGCTCTATCTATGAAAAGGAAACACTACAAATATTAAATCAGGCCCTAAACACCAATACACCTCCTATTAGAAAAACAGAACTAGCCAAGCAGCTATAGATCTCAACACAGAAATAATTGTATAACTAGCAAAGGCTATTGGTGCCATTTTGAATACCGGCAGCCGAGAGCGTGAGTGCAGGAGATGGCTCCCGGACCCCCCGCTGGACCACCAGGGAGTTTTGGTAAGTCTTGGGGGGGTCAGGAGGGTGGGGGGTTGTAGTTAATTCAATTTTAGCTGGGAAACAAATAAGAATTAATGCATGAATGTATCAGGGGTCCCCTTGCCGAATGCAACGTATCTGCCCCCCTCCCCGACGAATATGAATCCCGAATGCAACATATGGCGTCCCTCTGCACATCCCTAGCACACACCCACTTAAAACTGATGGTACATGTGCGTAGAGCCAGGCTATTTTATAACATTCATACATACATGCATGTATGCTATAAAATACTAGGGATGTGAATCGTTTTTTAATGATTTAAATTATCGTCCGATAATTTTAAAATCGTCATTAATCGGTAAGGGACTCGATACAATAGGAATTCCCTCGATTTATCGTGAAAAATCGTTAAATCGAGTACGGGAATTATTTGGGGGGAGGGTGGGAAAACAGGCACAACAAAACAGGTCGCTCCCTGTGACAAAGTGAGGGCAAAGGCAATCGACTGCCAGTATGGCGCCGATCGCCTTTGCCCTCACATGTCACAGGGAGTGACCGTCGCTCCCTATGACATAGTGAGGGCAAAGGCGATCGGCGCCATTTTGAAACCAGTCCAGCACCGGCAGCGAGGGTATTATTGAAGGGATGGCTCCCGGACCCCCCGCTAGATCACCAGGTACATGTAAAAGGTTTTTGGAGGGGTCAGAAGGGTGGGAGAAGCAAAGGGGTAATTTGTAAAGGGTCGGGGTGGGTTTTTTTTTATCGGGCCATCGGCCCCATTTTTATCAATGGTAGCCAAAATGGCGCCGATGGCCCGAGAGTGGGAGATCGCGCCGGGACACCCCCCCCCCCCCACTGGACCACCAGGTGATTTAACATTTGGGGGGGGGTTTCGGGAGGGGGAGAGAGCAAAGGGGTCATTTGTAAAGGGTAGGGGTGGGGGGTTTTTAATCTGCTCAGGCCTCACTAAAAAATTAACGATGTGAATTGGAATCGGAACCGATTCCAATTCACATCTCTAACGATCCGATTTTTTTCTCCCTCCATCCGAACCTGATCGTTAAAATGATCGGGCACACGATTCACATCTTTATAAAATACCTGCATCTCTGGGTGTGGACCGACAAACACTCGCACATGTGTACCCACACACCGCTTTGAAAGTTACTGACCCTAAGCAGGTAAATGACTTTTGAAAATTGCTACTGTAATATCTTACTTTTACATGCATACATCCTTTGAAAACTCACTGTTTTCTAATTCAGAGGAAGAAACAGACTCTTCTCCTCCTGCTCTGCATTTTGGAGCATTGGAGGGGGTCCCTCATTAGGGTAGGGTTGGGAAATGAGGGTACAGAATTTACACAACTATTATTTTGAAGGAAGAGGATAGGGATGAAATCAGCCCAATTTAATCCAATACTTTTTTTTAGAGAGATTTGAGAGGGCAGGAGGGGGGCTCTGCTTAACCTGATAATTTTTTTGAAAGAGATTTTGGGAACAAAAATGTGATAGGATCAACCACTTTTTGGCCCCTACTTTTTAAATGTTATCTGGTAACCTTTAGCCCTGCAAATTTTCTGACCAGGGATAGCCAGATAACTTTATCTGGTTAGCCGTGAGTATCAATGCTAGCCAGATATATTTCTGTCATGCCCCACCCTGTCTATTTTTTTTTTAATCTCTTTTTCAGCTAGTCAGTAGGGTAGTATATTTAAAACTCAGGGTTTGCCTGGGAAAAGTCACATATTTAACTGGAAAAGCCATCTGAATATTTAACCATTGCACTGGGTCATGAGTTTCTGGAAGTGAGAAATTTAAATCATAATTAATGTATGTTGATAGTTTGTCCTCCAAAAGAAATTATTTATTTATTTATTTATTTATTTTTAACTTTTATATACCGATCTTCTTGTATAGAATACAAATCAAACCGGTTTACAGTGGAACAATTACTTTGCATGAGAGCGTTACATAGAACCTTAAACATATAATAACTTTGAATAAATAACATTAAATAGAAGGGGCATTGATTGCACCAAGGATGAACCAAATAAATAAATGAGGTACCAAAGGACTTAATAAATGAGATACAAAAAGCATGGAGCTAGTCTGAAGAGAAAGTGACATACATCAATAGGGATTAAAAGATGCAGAATTAACTTAATACAATATACAATGCTTGCTGGGTGCCATGAGACAAGCTACGGTGAATTGGTATGGCTACCAAGGCAGTTCTGGAAACGCTGATTTAAATAGCCACGTTTTGAGGGGTTTTTTTTAAGGAAATTGGTCAGGGGTCTTGTCGGAGGTCTGGTGGGAGTGCATTCCATTGCGTGGGGCCTGCCGTAGATAGGGCTCTATTCCTTAGGGATGATTTTGCTTGGGGGGCATATAGAGTGCCTTGTTAGGCTCTTCTTATCGGACTGACCAAGGTGTGAGGGCGCAGCTGAATGGTGAGATCAATAGGGGAGAGATTGTGCATGGTTTTGTGCAAAATGGTCAGAACTTTATAAAGTATTCTGAATTTGATAGGGAGCCAGTGGAGGTTGTAGAGGATAGGCGTGATGTGGTTGCTCTTTTCTGAGTTCGTCAGGATCCTGGCAGCCGAGTTCTGTAACATCTGCAGGGGCTTGATGGTGTTGGCAGGAATGCCAAGAAGCAGGGAGTTACAGCAGTTGATTTTTGTGAGGATGATTGATTGTAGTACCAAGCGGAAATCTTGGAAATGCAGAAGGGGTTTCATCTTTTTTAGTACTTGTAATTTGAAGAAGCATTCCTTAGTAGTTTGTTTACAAATCTTTTGAGGTTAAGCTGGTTGTCCAGGAGCACAGCCAGATCTCTTACGTAAGATGAGGTTTTATTGTTGTCCGGTGTAGTGGAAGGCAAGTTAAGGAGAGAGTGGCTGTCCCCCTGAGGGATGCTGAGGATTTCCATCTTGTCCTTGTTGATGACTAGATTGAGACTGGAGAGGAGCGTGATGATTTTGTGGAAGCAGCTTTTCCAGAAGCTTAGGGTTTTATGTAGTGATTCCATAATAGGGATGAGAATTAAAGGCAGCCTCATCTTTTCCAGGACTGAGGCATCAATAAAATGGACCTGGTTTCTGAAGAACATAAGAACATCTGATTTGCCTTACTGGGACACACCAAATGTCCATCAAGTCTAGTATCCTGTTTCCAACAGTGACCAGTCCAGGTCACAAGTACCTGGCAGCATGCAAAAAGATCAACAGATTTCATACTCTTTATCTCAGGGATAAGAAGTGTATTTCCAAAAGTCCACTGTAATAATGGTTTGCAGACTTTTCTTCCAGGAACTTATCCAAAACTTTTTAAACCCAACTACTAACATCTTTAACCACATTCTCTGGCAATGACTTTCAGAGTTTAATTATGCATTCAGTAAAAAAATATTTTCTCATATTTGTCTTAAATGTGTATTTCCTAGTCTTTGTACTTTTTGAAAGAGTCGATAACTGAGTCACATATACTAATTCTACTCTAAACATTATTTTATAGACTACTAGCATATCTCCCACAGACATCTCTTCTCCAAGCTGAAGAGCCATAATCTCTTTAGGGCTTTCTTTATAGGGGATTCATTTCATCCCCTTTAGGGATGTGAATCGTTTTAGGACGATTAAAATTATCGTCCGATAATTTTAATATCGTCTTAAACCGTTATGGAACACAATACAATACAGATTCTAACGATTTATCGTTATAAATCGTTAGAATCGTGAGCCGGCACACTAAAACCCCCTAAAACCCACCCCCGACCCTTTAAATTAAATCCCCCACCCTCCCGAACCCCCCCCCCAATAACTTAAATAACCTGCGGGTCCAGCGGCGGTCCGGAACGGCAGCGGTCCGGAATGGGCTCCTGCTCCTGAATCTTGTCGTCTTCAGCCGGCGCCATTTTCCAAAATGGCGCCGAAAAATGGCGGCGGCCATAGACGAAAAAGATTGGACGGCAGGAGGTCCTTCCGGACCCCCGCTGGACTTTTGGCAAGTCTCGTGGGGGTCAGGAGGCCCCCCACAAGCTGGCCAAAAGTTCCTGGAGGTCCAGCGGGGGTCAGGGAGCGATTTCCTGCCGCGAATCGTTTTCGTACGGAAAATGGCGCCGGCAGGAGATCGACTGCAGGAGGTCGTTCAGCGAGGGTTCCGGCGCCTCGCTGAACGACCTCCTGCAGTCGATCTCCTGCCGGCGCCATTTTCCGTACGAAAACGATTCGCGGCGGGAAATCGCTCCCTGACCCCCGCTGGACCTCCAGGAACTTTTGGCCAGCTTGTGGGGGGCCTCCTGACCCCCACGAGACTTGCCAAAAGTCCAGCGGGGGTCCGGAAGGACCTCCTGCCGTCCAATCTTTTTCGTCTATGGCCGCCGCCATTTTTCGGCGCCATTTTGGAAAATGGCGCCGGCTGAAGACGACAAGATTCAGGAGCAGGAGCCTGTTCCGGACCGCTGCCGTTCCGGACCGCCGCTGGACCCGCAGGTTATTTAAGTTATTGGGGGTGGGGGATTTAATTTAAAGGGTCGGGGGTGGGTTTTAGGGGGTTTTAATGTGCCGGTTTTTCGATTTTTCGATTTTTCGATTTTTAACGATTTTTAACGATTTTTCACGATATTTTACCCCCCCAAACGGCAACAATACGATTCCCTCCCCCTCCCAGCCGAAATCGATCGTTAAGACGATCGAGGACACGATTCACATCCCTAATCCCCTTTATTATTTTGGTTGCCCTTCTCTGTATATTTTCTAATTCTTCTGTGGAGACCCTCTGGTCCCCACCAGATAGCCCTAGAACCCTTTCATACATAGATAACAGTGTGGGAGAATCCATCCTATCAGTACACCCCCTGAGGTTTGTGTGAGATGGAATGATCCCTGCCTAGAAATGGGGGACAGGTTACTTAGCTGTTTGGTCTTTTGAGTTGGCTTTCATTAGAATGAGGTGCTAGTATTTGTTTGCCCCTATCCAGGTTGGGCCTTATATATTTAACTTGTGTTTTGTTGACAAAGAGGAGATTCTGCACAGTACACTCCCTGCCTGGGAGGATCTTCAGTTTGAGAAGATAATTATTAGATTTTAGATAAATTGCAGAATTTTGGTGGAGGGTAAGGATTCTCATGTCTGAGGGATATGCCCCATATCCAGAGGTCAAGTAGCAGAACATCTGAGAGCCCCTCTCCATTACAGAAGAAGTTGCAGAAACTGCTTTCACCTTAGGGGGTAAGCAGGGAAGTATTTTTTCTGTTTTATTTATTTATTTATTTATTTATTTATTTTATTGTGAGTAGGTTAGTAGCTACCACATCTTCTCATTGTTGCACTTGGAGGTGGACCCTTGTCCTGGAGTGGTATAGAATGGCTCTCTGGTAGGAACCAGGAAGCTCCTGTCCCCAGGGGGCAGAACACTGGAGGAGACAGAGGCTAGGATGAGCTTCACCACTGGAAGCCCTCAGTTCCCCCGGGTGGAGTCCATAGGGACCCAGGCTGCTTGGACTTAGGTGTGCCTCGCAGGGTCTCCTGGAGAGGTAGTAGAGAGGCATGCCCACGAGCAGCAAGGGAACATGGTCGGTCACTAAGCTGTAGGTCTGGAGAACCAAGGAAGGGCAGTACAGCGTAGGCAATGACAAGGCAAGGGACAAAGCCAGAATCAGGAGTCTTGGTCAATGGCAGCCTGAGTCAGGATCCGAGGATCAGTCCAAGGAGTAGTCAATGAAGCAGGGGTCAGGTTCCAGAGGTAAGATGAGGTCACAAGGCAGGCAGAGGGCAGGATCCAGGCAGTGAGCAGAATGGTCAAGGAACAGGCCGAGGTCAGTACCAGAGAGACAGTCCGAGGGTACTACCTGGGGAGACAGGACAGACAGATGCAGGAACAGAAGGACGCTGGACAAGGCTAGAACAGTAGGACGCTGGAACAGTAGGATGCTGGAACAAGGCTTGAACAAGACTGGAACAAGACTGAAACAAGACTGAAACAAGACTGTGAATGTGGAGGCAAAATTGTCCACTTATAGTGCCGACCCAAATGCCAAGGCAAGGAAGTGCAGCCAGGAACTTGCTTACATCGTACATTCAATCAGGGCACGCCACGGAGCTAGGACCCACCCCTGGCCCTACAAGAGGCTGGGCGGTCCGCATGCGTGCGTGTAGGGGTGTGGCCAATGCCATCGAGGATGCCGAACTCCAGCGTGAGGCCTGGTGTGCAGTGGAAGGCCTGTCGACCACCACCAAGGGACGCCGAGGCCTGGAGGTGCTCGCTGCTGCTGCTAGAGAGGCCGACCTGTGACCTGCAGAGGAGCTAGCAAGGTGAGCAGGCCCATGCACGGGCTGGGTACGAATGGGGCGCGCAACACTCATGGTTGGAGCAAGGCTGCTATTGCCACATTCCTGGTTGGAATCAGATCTTTCCTCAAGAAGAATCATAGCTGGTGAATCCAAGGAAAATAAGAAGCAGCATTCTGAGAGTCCCACATCTGGATCTCTACCCTGAGAACACAGAATCAGGCATAGGGATATCCTTTCAACTCTGTCAGAAATCAGGTGCACATAAGGGGTTCTCAACTAGGATTTCCATGCCAGGCTGGGACACTTACCCAATTTAAAAGAAAGAAGGGGTAAACTACCTCCCAGGGAATTCTACCTGGGTGAGACACATATACCGAGAATTGTTTGGAAGTACACCTTGCAAATATTCTATTGGAACTCAAATGTTCACAGAAATACATTTCTATGCAATCGGATTTTTATTAATTCTGACAAATACAAGTAAAATTTATTTTGAACACTCAACTGGTGTCCTGCCTGTTTCTATTGCCATAATAACATTACAAGAAACAATACGGAATCATAAAGGTTTCATTTCACTGTCTGGGCCTAATATGTCCTCCCCCCCCCCCCCCTCCCCATGACCAATGAATCCATGCCTTGGGATAAAGGGAAATGGGGAAGTGATGGAAAAACTAGCCCCAGATAGAAATTAGTTTGTGTGCCCTCAGGAAACAGTAACATTCCGCAAAAGAGAGTTATACCACTATACCTTTTTTGAGTTGCAGTGATCAGAATTGCAAAGAATACTCAATGTGCTGTTGCACCATGGAACGATCCAGAGGCATTATGATGTACACTGCTTTATTTTCCATTCCTTTACTAATAATTTCTAGTATTCTCTCTGCTTTCTTGGCTGCTTCTGTACACTGAGAAGAGAATTTCCATGATGATGCCTAGGTCCTTTTCTTGTGTGGTGACTCCCAATATGGAATCTTGTATTATGTAGCTAGAATTTGGTTTTCTGTTCCCTGCATGCATCACTTTGCACTTGTCCACATTAAATGTCATCTGCCATTTGGATGCCCAGTCTCCGAATCTCAAAAAGTCCTCTTGCAATTTCTCATAATTTTCTTGTGATTTAACAACTTTGAATAATTTTGTACCATCAGCAAATTTGATCATATCACTTGTTCTTTCCATCTCTAAGTCATGCATAAATATGTTAAAAAGCAGTGGTGTGAGGAAGAAAGGTTAAATTACTGATTATTCAATGTCTACATGTCGCTAGAACTACTATAGTTTTCTACTGGAAAATCACTTTGCAACTGTCTCATTGATTCAATAGGTTGATTGAAATAGCTGTCATGGATAAATTTACCTATCAGGTTAAGAATAGAACTGCTCTGTATGATGCAGAATGGGGTACCTATTGGGCTTGAAGGAGATTGCACCCATGATTATCTTTCTTCCTTTTAGAACATAAGAACATAAGAACATGCCATACTGGGTCAGACCAAGGGTCCATGAAGCCCAGCATCCTGTTTCCAACAGTGGCCAATCCAGGCCATAAGAACCTGGCAAGTACCCACAAACTAAGTCTATTCCATGTTACCATTGCTAGTAATAGCAGTGGCTATTTTCTAAGTCAACTTAATTAATAGCAGGTAATGGACTTTTCTTCCAAGAACTTATCCAATCCTTTTATAAACACAGCTATACTAATTGCACTAACCACATCCTCTGGCAACAAATTCTAGAGTTTAATTGTGCGTTGAGTGAAAAAGAACTTTTTCCGATTAGTTTTAAATGTGCCACATGCTAACTTCATGGAGTGCCCCATAGTCTTTCTATTATCCGAAAGAGTAAAAAAATGATTCACATCTACTCGTTCTAGACCTCTCATGATTTTAAACTCCTCTATCATATCCCCCCTCATCCGTCTCTTCTCCAAGCTGAAAAGTCCTAACCTCTTTAGTCTTTCCTCATAGGGGAGCTGTTCTATTCCCATTATCATTTTGGTAGCCCTTCTCTGTACCTTCTCCATCGCAATTATATCTTTTTTGAGATGCGGCGACCAGAATTGTACACAGTATTCAAGGTGCGGTCTCACCATGGAGCGATACAGAGGCATTATGACATTCTCCGTTTTATTCACCATTCCCTTTCTAATAATTCCCAACATTCTGTTTGATTTTTTGACTGCCGCAGCACACTGAACCGATGATTTCAATGTGTTATCCACTATGACGCCTAGATCTCTTTCTTGGGTAGTAGCACCTAATATGGAACCTAACATTGTGTAATTAACTATAGCATGGGTTATTTTTCCCTATATGCATCACCTTGCACTTGTCCACATTGAATTTCATCTGCCATTTAGATGCCCAATTTTCCAGCCTCACAAGGTCTTCCTGCAATTTATCACAATCTGCTTAACTACTCTGAACAATTTTGTATCATCTGCAAATTTGATTACCTCACTCGTCGTATTTCTTTCCAGATCATTTATAAATATATTGAAAAGTAAGGGTCCTAGTACAGATCCCTGAGGCACTCCACTGCCCACTCCCTTCCACTGAGAAAATTGTCCATAAGAACATAAGAAATTGCCATGCTGGGTCAGACCAAGGGTCCATTAAGCCCAGCATCCTGTTTCCAACAGAGGCCAAAACCAGGCCACAAGAACCTGGCAATTACCCATGGTAGGAGTAATGGACAGCCGGCACCATCTTTAAAAATGGCCATCCAGTGCTCCTACCATGTGACAGGGGCCGGCCAATGGCACGGATACCCTGTCACATGGTAAGGGCAAAGGGCCATCGGTGCCATTTTGATTAGTGGCAGCCGACGGCCCGAGAGCAGGAGATGGCTCCCGGGACCCCTACTGGACTACCAGGTACTTGTAAAAAGTTTTGGGGCGGTTCAGAAGGGTGGGGGATGCTAAGGGAACAGTTTTAAAGGGTAGGGGTGGGTTTAGGGATTGTTTTGGTATGCTGTTTTTCCCGCCCTCCCGGCCATCCAGTGCTCCCTCCGTGTGACAGGGGCCAGCCAATGGCACGGATACCCTGTCACATGGTAAGGGCAAAGGCCATCGGCGCCATTTTTATTAGTGGCAGCCGACGGCCCAAGAGCGGGAGATCGCTCCCGGGACCCCCATTGGACCACCATGTTTTTTTTGGGGGGTCGGGAGGGTGGGGGAAGCTAAGGGATTAGTTTTAAAGGGTCAGGGGTGGGGTTTTTGTTTATCAACTCGGGCGCAGCCGATAAAAAAACTGCGATCGGGCCGGACAAAAAAAACCCCACAATATGAATCAGAACCGGAATCCGAACCGATTCCTGTTCTGATTCACATCTCTACCGATAAGGTACTCTATCAAATGCTTTTTAAGAATCCAGATATACCAAATCAGCTGTCTTACCTTTATCCACATGTTTATTGATGGCTTCAAAAAATGTAGCAGATTTATGAAGGAAAACTTCCCCTGTCTAAATTCATGGTGGCTTTTTCTCATTAAATTATGACTATATGCTCAGAAATGTTGACTTTTTTAATTGTGAGGGAGTATATAGGAAACTCACTCAGAATACCTTAAAGATCCAACCATAGCTGTCTAGCCTGTTCCTACTTAAGAACCAGTCTGGCAAAGGATTATGAGTCCAAGGAGTTGCACAGTACCAGGGTATAAGAAATTAGAGCCTAACGGCCGAATTTTAAAAGGCCTGCACATGTAAAACCAGGGGTTTATGTGCCTGGCTGGGCCTTGCATGCACTGCGTGCATTTTATAATGGGCCCGGCCATGCATGTAAACCCCCAGTATGTGCACAAGTGCTGGGCCTCTCTGAAGTGGGGGAGCGGGGGGGGGGGGGGGGCAAGTCAGGACAGCACCATTTTACAGCTCCAGCAGTGAAGTAAGTTGCAAAACAAACAAAAAAAAATAGGATAGATAGTAAGGGTTTAGGGGGTGGGAAGAAGAAAGGAAGAGGGGAAGAGGGAGGGATTTTAGGTAGGATGGTAGGGAAGTTCCTTCTCAATCCACTTGTTAATTAGAGCAGGCTGGGAGGGAACGGGGGAAGGCCTGATTTTGTCACCGCGCAAAATTTGCAAACATTTATGCTCCCTGGCACCACCCGCACATGTGCGCGGCCAAGGAATTTTATAACACGCGTGCTCTGGCATGCACATATTATAAAATTGGTGTGTCCGTGTGCGCATGCTGGGAACTGCGGGCACATGGACATGCACGCGCATGTTTTAAAATCTACTCCTACGAAATAAAGCGGAGTCCCAGGGTGAAGTCAGAATGTCAGCATATGCTAAGACTGGTTATGTTTGACTACTGAATGTACTGCTAAGGTAAGCAGTCACTTTTCTTCTATTTGTTGTTATAAAGAATACTGTGCACATCTGGCTAGAGTCCTGCCTGGGTTTGTCCTCTCACCAATCTCTCACCTGGTGGCAGTCGTGGGACAGTCTTGTCTATATGAAGCCCAGACAGCCCATAACCTCAATACAGAAGGAAAAAATTTGGGAAGTTTTCCTGGGGCCTGGCTGCAGGGATAGCCCGGTAGTCCATTAGAGCAGGCCAAGGAGGCTCTCCCCACCTGAATCAGCTAGGGAATATTCAGTCAGGAAGTGATGAACAAGGTTTGTTTTGAGGGAAATGTATTTTTAAGAGTCCAATATGAATCAAGTATTACAGACCCTTACTGAGGGGCAAAGGCAGTTACAGGCTATTGTGCAAGCTCAGGACGCTTAACAGTGTTGCATTCTAGATAGTTTGTGTGCTTTATAGGCTTCTCTGATTTCCATACAGGAAAATGTAATCCAGAAAAATGCTGCCTTTATAGAAGCTCTACAAGCTTTAACCACCTGCCATATCCCATCAGTTCCCATGATACCAAAGATGAGACTGGGAGAAAATCCAGAATCTTTTCTAGTATACTTTGAAAGAACATAAGAACATAAGAAAATGCTATACTGGGTCAGACCAAGGGTCCATCAAGCCCAGCATCCTGTTTCCAACAGTGGCCAATCCAGGCCATAAGAACTGGCAATTACCCAAAAGGTAATTGCATAGCTAACAGAGTGGCCAGAATCCTCTTGGCCCATGTATTTAGAGAACCTACTGACAGACAGCAACCAGGTTACCTTTTAGGCAAAAATCTCTGATAGAAGGGCAAACTATGCAGATGTTAAGACTGCCATACTGGAGAGTGCAGACTATACCCCAGAAGCATATCAGCTTCAGTATAGATGAGGGAATCTCTGCCCTTGGGAAAGTCCCTGAAATCTCTTCTACTGACTATAGGGCATGGAGTGGAATTGGCTACAATTAGAAGGAAAAATGGGCCCAGAAAAGGCTAATATTATCCTACTATAGCAATTCTTAAAAAGCTTACCCCCACCCATGTGTTGGTGGCTATGTCAGCATTCAGCTCTGACCCTGGAGTCTGTCATAGAAATGGCAGATACTTTATATCAAGCACTGATGCCCGGAAAACACTAAATTATACAAGAAAAACAGTAGGTACAACATCCAAATGGTCACAGCCCAGAGATAAAATGTCCAGAGAGAGGGCATCCACAGGGTTTGGACCCTCAGATGTGTTTCCAATGTGAGAGAGGAGGCAAGTTGCCAAGAGTTGCCCCTGGAGTACTGAAGATGTTTTGAATGCCATTCTAACATAAGCTCACTATTGTAAACTGGTGGATAGTTCATTGCCTGGACATAATAGCTTTGTGATCCCAATGGAGTTGGTGGAGTTTCCAACACAATCTCTGGTGGACTCAGGGATACTAAGGACTCTTATTTGGAGTAACCTAGCCAAAGAAGTACTGCTTATTCTGGAAAAAGCAGTAACCCTCATTTGTATACATGGAAACCCACAGCAGTACACTACAGGCCAGGCTGTACTGAAAACCCCGGCTGGTCAGGACTGTATAGAGGTTGGAGTCCTTCCTAGGATCCCATGCCCCATGGTACTAGGGTAAGACTATGTGAAATTTCAGACACTCTGAGCCCATCCCATGTCTAGCCTGAATAGCTCAGTTTGTAATGAATTCCCCCATACGAAGATTTGGATTTATACTAAGATACCAGCAACATAAGAAATGCAATAAATGTTTAGAGGCTTGTAGGAAAGAAAATACTAAAATAGACTTCCTATCTAGAAAGGTCTTCCTAGTGCAGGTAGGCACTCACCCAAATAAGTCTAAGCTGAGGGAGAAAGTACATGAAGGAGAGTATTGGAAACTACCTCAGAACACTGTAAAGGACTAGCCATACTTTCCTATCCCGGTCCTCCTTAAGAACCAGCCTGCCAAAGGATTATGGGTCCAGGGAGTTGCACAGTACCAGGGTATAAGAAACAAAGACCTCAAGCAGTAAAGGGGGGCCCTAGGGTGAAGTCAGAAGATGAGCAGACCCTAAGACTGGTTAAACTGAACAGACTGCTGAGGTAAGTAGTCACTTTTCTTCTGTTTGACTGTTATAATTAAAAAATACTATGGAGACGTGGCTTGAGTTAGCCTAGTTTTGTCCTTCCATCAGGCTTTTACCTGTGACTGCTTACATGCTATCACAAAAATAGTTTCAAACATTTTTTCTGGCACTGACATTAGGTTCACTAGTCTTTAGCTTCCTGAATTACCATTGAAATTATTTTTGAAAACTGGTATTATGTTGGTTACTGTCAGACCTGATTTTAATGAGAATTTACAGATTACAATTAGTAGATCTAAAATTTCATTTTTTAGTTCTTTCAGAACTCTAGGAAGTATACCATCTGGTCCAGGTGATTTGCTACTTTTTAGGTTCACTGAGATTTGTTTCAGTTCCTCTGAATTATCGCCTTTAAATATCACTTCTGGCATGGGTGTCTGCTTTATATCCTCCTCAGTAAAAACTGAAACAAAGAAATCATTTAATCTCTCTGCTATAACTTTGTCCTTTTACCCCTCAATCTTCTAATGATCCAGGTGAATTCCTTGCAAGTACCTGAAAAAATGTTATTATGAGTTTTTGTTTCTATAGCAGACTTTTTTTTTCAAATTCTGTCTTTGGTTTCCTTATCAATGCTTTGTATCTAACTTCAGGGCTTAAACTGTTTCTTGTTTTCTTTATTCACTCCTTTTTCCATTTTTTAAAAGATATTCTATTGGCTGGAATAGCCTTTCTCAACTCACTTTTTAACCATGCCAGCAGTCATTTGTCCTTCCTTCTACCTTTCATAATACATGGAATGCATGTGCTCTGGGGTTCCAGGATGGTATTTTTAAACAACATCCATACCTGATATAAACTCTTAACCTTTGTAGTTGTTCCTTCCAGTTTTTTCCTATCCATATCCTTCATTTTACAATAGTTTTGAAAGTTAAATGTTATCGTAGTAGATTTCCTAAGTGTCCTTCCTTTAGTTATCAAGTCAAATCTGATCATGTTATGATTGCTATTGCCAAGTGGCCCCCAACACCATTACTTTTCACACCAAATCATGTGTTCCACTAATGATTAGGTCTAAAACAGCTCCCCTCTTCTCAGTTCTTGTACCAGCTGCTTCATGAATCAATCATTTATTTCATCTAAAAACTCTACCTCCTTAGCATGTCCTGATGTGATATTTATCCAGACAATACTGGGATATTTGAAATTGCCCATTAATACTGTGTTGCTAATTAGAAATCTAGCAGTTAGCTTCCCTAATTTCTTTTGTATTTCATTGTCTGTTTATTCATTCTGGCCATGGACAGTAGTATACCCCTATTACTATTCTATTCCCCTTTATTCTATATGACTCTATGCATTCTGTGGCATATAGCACTAGCCCTTCACCAATTTGAAACATGCTATCATTGCCATATAATTGTACACTGGTATTACAGTGTCCCATTGGTTATCTCTTTTCAACAGGTCTTTGAGATGCCAGTTATATTTACCTCTTCACTCAGTGCTATATATTTTAACTTGCTCATCTTATTTTTAGACTTCTGGTATTCATATATAGATACTGTATATCAAACTGTTTTTAATTTGTATTAACCTGCTTATTACCAGAATAGGTATAACCTCTCTATCAGGATGTCCTAACTTCTATGTTTTGTTGGTATTCTTCAAAGATACATCATTCCAAACCATGAACTTCTGAGTGACTGATGGCTTTCCTCCATCATCCAGTTTAAAATTTGCTCTATCCCCTTTTTAAAGGTTAGTGCCAGCAGCATGGTTTCACTCTGATTAAAGTGGAGCCCAACCCATCAGAATAAACTCCTCCTTCTTTAGAATGTTCCCCTTTTCCTAACAAACTTAAAACTTTTTCCCTGGACCATTGTCTCATCTATGCATTGAGACTCTGGAGCTCAGCCTGCCTCTGGGGTTTTGCATGTGCAACAGGATGCATTTCTGAGAATACAACCCTGGAGGTTCTGGATTTCAATTTCATACCTAAGAGCCTAAATTTAGCCTCCAGAAGTTCCCTCCTGTACATCATTGGAACCCGCATGTACCATGACAGCCAACTCCTCTCCAGCAATGTCCCATTAGAAGCATTAATGGGATTTCATTTTAAAGGGCTAACAGCTAAATAATGTAAACTCATTGGTTAGGGAAATTCCAAAGTGACAGAAGGAAGCAAGATAGCTGTTATCTACCAGGTCCAGAAGGTCTCAACAAGTATCTAACTTAATTGTTTAGGGGTAGCTACTCCCACTCTTGTTTACCCAGCCTGTGCAGTTCAGTCCTTGTTGGTTGTTGTCTGAATATAAATCCTCTTTTTTTTCACCCCCCTGCTATTGAAGCAATGAGCTGTGCTGGATATGTATTCCAAGTGAAGTATCAGGCTTAATTGATTCGGGGTAGTAACTGCCGCAATAAGCAAGCTACTCCCACTCTTATTTGTTTACCTAGCCTGTGCAATTTAGTCCTTAGTTGTTGTCTGAATATAAATCCTCTTTTCTTCACTCCCCTGCTGTTGGAGCAATGAGCTGTGCTGGATATGTATTCCAAGTGATCAGGCTTATTTGGTTTGGGGTAGTAACCGCCGCAACAAGCAAGCTACTCCCCTGCTTATTTGTGAATGCAAATCCTTTTTTCCACATTTTCTCTTGCCGTTGAAGCATGGAGCAATGTTGGAGTCGCATTAACCATGTGTGTGTTTATTGAATAAGGTTATTAATCACCAGGTAGTAGCCGTCATTCCCGCAAGCCACCCTCATGCCTCTTCTCCTCATTCACATCCTCTAGATTTTATGGATCCACAATGTTTATTCCATGCCCCTTTGAAATCTTTCACAGTTTTGGTGTTCACCACTTCCTAAGTAAGGGTATTCCAGGCATCTACCACCCTCTCAGTGAAGAAATACTTCCTGACATTAGTTCTGAGTCTTCCTCCCTGGAGTTTTAAATTGTGACCCCTGGTTCTGCTGATTTTTTTCTGATGGAAAAGGTTTGTCGTTGACTTTGGATTCTTAAAACCTTTCAAGTATCTGAAAGTCTGTATAATATTTATTTATTTATTTATTTATTTAAGGGTTTTTTATATACCGAGGCACGTTTGCAAAACATCACCTCGGTTCACAATGTAACATAACTTAGCAACAAGCTTTACAATAATAGCATTTTTTAACAGGGAGAGGGTTAACAAGGGCAGGAGTAGATAATACGAGGATTATATACATATGTACACGTTAGTTTTAACAAGTGAGTTCATCAAAGCAGTCAGAATAATTAGCAGGGGAAAGTATTAAAAGGGGGGGGGAAGAGGGGAGTATACCCACAGGGGGTGGAGGGTAGGGAGAGTAAGTAGCGAGAGTCAGGGGCGAGAGTAAGGGGCGAGAGTCAGTCGGGTGGTCATGTCGCATCTTTGGGGGAGGGAGTCAATTCATTAGTCAGGGTACGCTAGTTTGAATAGCCATGTTTTAAGATTGTGCTTGAATTTTTTGTGGCAAGGTTCCTGGCGTAGTTGGGAAGGCATTTTATTCCAGTGGGCGGTTCCTGCAATGATGAATGATCGCTCTCTAAAGGTGGTATGCTTCATTAGCTTGGGAGAGGGAGTCTGGAGTTTGGCCTGGTGAGGCGTTCTTGTGGGTCTGGTCGGAGTGTGAAGCAGGAGATGTTCTGGGAACCATTGCATGTCATTGTTATGAATGGCTTTGTGTATGAGCGTGAGTACTTTATATACTATCCTGGAGGTTACGGGAAGCCAATGTAATGATTGGAGGACGGGAGTGATGTGGTCATGACGGTGAGTATTAGTAAGGATGCCTGCAGCCGCATTTTGTAGTAACTGTAGCGGTTGTAGAGTACTTTTTGGTAAGCCTAGGAGGATAGCGTTGCAATAATCAAGTTTGGACAGGATCATAGATTGCAGTACTGTGCGGAAGTCAGAGGTGTGAAGAAGAGGTTTGATTCTCTTCAAGGTGTGGAGTTTGAAGAATCCACTTGAGGTTAAATTTAAGGTGTGGAGTTTGAAGAATCCACTTGAGGTTAAATTGGTTATCTATCATAATGCCAAGGTTGCGGACCAGCATGGTAGGAGGGCAGCTGGGTGGTGAGGGGGTGGGGGAGAGACTGCGTGAGGGGTTGTTAGGAGGAGAGAGAATGAGTAGTTCTGTTTTGTTAGTATTGAGTGCTAGGAAATATCACCCCTGCTCCTCCTTTCCTCCAGGGTATACATGTTTAGGTTCTTCAATCTCTCCTCATAAGTCATTCACTGAAGACCATCCACCTTTTTGGTCGCCCTTCTCTGGACTGCCTCCATCCTGTCTCTGTCCCTTCGGAGATATAGTCTCCAGAACTGAGCACAGTACTCCAGGTGAGGCCTCACCAAGGACCTGTACAAGGGGATAATCACTTCCCTTTTCTTACTCGATATTCCTCTATGCAGCCCAGCATTCTTCTGGATTTAGCTATTGGCTTGTCACATTGTTTTGCCGACTTCAGATCGTTAGACACTATCACCCCAAAGTCTCTCTCCTGCTCCATGCACATCAGCCCTTCACCCCCCATCGAATACATTTCCTTCGGATTTACACACCCCATATGTATGACTCTGCACTTCTTGGCATTGAATCTCAGCTGCCATATCTTCAACCAATCTTCCAGCTTCCTTAAATCCCGTCTCATTCTCTCCACTTCTTCCGGCGTGTCCACTTTGTTGCAGATCTTAATATCATCTGCAAAAAGACAAACCTTACCTTCTATCCCTTCCACAATGTCGCTCACAAAGATATTGAACAGGACCAGTCCCAACACTGAGCCTTGCGGCACTCCGCTCACAACTGCTCTCTCTTCAGCTGCTAACTGGCTAAACAATTTAGCTGGATAAACATATCTGGCTAACTTGTCTGGGATATTCAGTGGCACATCCCATGCCACTGAATAGACCCAGCTATTTAATAGTTAACTGATACGTTTATCTGGCTAACTTTAAATCTGATGACTAATAGGGATGTGAATCGTTTTAGGACGATTAAAATTATCGTCCGATAATTTTAATATCGTCTTAAACCGTTATGGAACACAATACAATACAGATTCTAACGATTTATCGTTATAAATCGTTAGAATCGTGAGCCGGCATACTAAAACCCCCTAAAACCCACCCCGACCCTTTAAATTAAATCCCCCACCCTCCCGAACCCCCCCCAAATAACTTAAATAACCTGCGGGTCCAGCGGCGGTCCGGAACGGCAGCGGTCCAGAACGGGCTCCTGCTCTGAATCTTGTCGTCTTCAGCCGGCGCCATTTTGGAAAATGGTGCCGAAAAATGGCGGCGGCCATAGACGAAAAAGATTGGACGGCAGGAGGTCCTTCCGGACCCCCGCTGGACTTTTGGCAAGTCTCGTGGGGGTCAGGAGGCCCCCCACAAGCTGGCCAAAAGTTCCTGGAGGTCCAGCGGGGGTCAGGGAGCGATTTTCCGCCGCGAATCGTTTTCGTACGGAAAATGGCGCCGGCAGGAGATCGACTGCAGGAGGTTGTTCAGCGAGGGTTCCGGCGCCTCGCTGAACGACCTCCTGCAGTCGATCTCCTGCCGGCGCCATTTTCCGTACGAAAACGATTCGCGGCGGGAAATCGCTCCCTGACCCCTGCTGGACCTCCAGGAACTTTTGGCCAGCTTGTGGGGGGCCTCCTGACCCCCACGAGACTTGCCAAAAGTCCAGCGGGGGTCCGGAAGGACCTCCTGCCGTCCAATCTTTTTCGTCTATGGCCGCCGCCATTTTTCGGCGCCATTTTGGAAAATGGCGCCGGCTGAAGACGACAAGATTCAGAGCAGGAGCCCGTTCCGGACCGCTGCCGTTCCGGACCGCCGCTGGACCCGCAGGTTATTTAAGTTATTTGGGGGGGGTTCGGGAGGGTGGGGGATTTAATTTAAAGGGTCGGGGGTGGGTTTTAGGGGGTTTTAATGTGCCGGTTTTTCGATTTTTTCGATTTTTTCGATTTTTAACGATTTTTCACGATTTTTCACGATATTTTACCCCCCCAAACGGCAACAATACGATTCCCTCCCCCTCCCAGCCGAAATCGATCGTTAAGACGATCGAGGACACGATTCACATCCCTAATGACTAACAGGTCTAACGTACAAGACAAACCTAGCTGGATAAGGCTGAATATCAGCACTTATATAACTAAGTAAGCCAAATAAGTAATGCCACCTCGAATCGTGCAGTCCTGCCCCTTACTTAGGACTGGATTCTCTAAGGTCGCAAACCTTAGAGAATCCGGCAGTAATGGGGGGTGGGGTGGGGGGTGAAATGAGGGGCGGTCCTGCGATCGCTGCCGGCTTTCACGCCGAATAACTACACCATAAAAGGTTTAGTTATTCGGCGCAAAACTGGCAGCGATAAGGAATCTTACCTTTCGCCACCAGCGATGTGTCCACAGCGTCGGCCCCCGGTGCCGTCCTGACCGTTCCTCTTTCGGGCCGACTCCGCCCCAACTCCGCCCCGAGCTAGCTATTGCACACCAAAAGGGACTTTTCACGTGTGATAGCGTTAGAGAATGACCCCCTTAGCTGGTTAACTATTTATCCAGATAAATATTTATCCGATTAAGTGGCAGCCACTGAAAGTGACCAAATACAGAAACTGTACCACTTAGCTGGGTAGGTCCAAATTATCTGGGTAAGTTGTACTGAATTTTTTCATCTGTTTATATTTCTACTATGGTGAATAAAAATTCCAATAATATCAAGATGGCTTTCATGGCCAGAGTTAAATGGGCTAAGCCAGATCCCCTTTCTCTTCCAAGAAACAAATACCATGAAAGAACATTATGGCTTCTTTATCTTTGATCCTCAAATGCTCCAACTTTTGAAGCCTTTTCTATCAGATAATCATTCCATAACACAGGAAATTAAATTTAAAGTGGATTTCCTTAATTAGATGATCTCTGCATTTCAGACTCAGCTGGAGTTGATGGAGATATGCTTGAGAAAAAAATCTAATATTGTACTGGAACTCAAGCATGAGATGGAGGATATTAACAAAAGAGTCAACATTCAGTAAGATAGTGAGCATAAATATTATTTGGGTAAAGTTACCTACATAACTTTACCTACATATCTTTACCCAGATATTCAGTGGAACAGGGAATAGGATGTGCATTCATTTGGAAAAAATGGATAATCCAAACAAAGAAAAGGCATTTTTAGTTTGATTCAATCCAAACAAAATGAATGGATAGTGCCTCCAGAAATAACTAACATTTCCTCATGCATTTGTTTTCAGACCCATTAAACTATGGAGCAAGGCAAACTGCATTTTTTTTTTCAATGCAAGTCAAGCCAGATAGATTGGAGATAGGTGGGAAGGGACAAGGTAGTAGAAGGACCAATCAAGGTGAAGCAATTTTTCAATCATTCAATCTCAGCTGGTAGCTGCATAGATTGAGAATAATTTTCTCATTTTTTAACATGAAAGTAAAGAAAGAAATAACTTTTGAGTAGTCACTATTTTGTTCCCTCATTTCTCAGCCAGATATCACGCAGAAAGATTGTTATTTTGAAGCTCTTTCTTAGAGCCAAAATAATAAGAGTTTACATCAAGCACGAGCATTGTTTAAAAATATCATCTTTGAAGTGTTATGGGAACTGGCCGCAGAGGTCCGTGGCCAGCCCCCTTCACCTACGGGCCTCGTGCCGGTGTCTCGGTCGGCCCGGGGACTCTGGTAGCAGATGCGGGCCGCGGCGGATGCGTCCTGCCCTGCGCCGAGCTTCTGCTACCTGCGCGGCCTTCCCAGCGCAGCCAGGGCCGCCCGGCTTCCTCTGCCTCCCGGCTACCTGAGGCACGTGCGCGCGCCACTCACTCCCATTTAAAGGGACCACACCGGGAGGTGCCCCAGCTCCACCCTCCTGACCCCGGCCTATATCAAGGCAAAGCCTGCTCCCAGACCTTGCCTTGGCTTCCTGGCTCCTGCTCCGGTTCTTGGAGGATCCTGTTCCAGATTCTGAGTTCCTGACATGTTGGACCCTTGAAGCACGCTTGGACCATGGACTACAAGATTCCCCGCCTGCTCTGACCCTTGCTAGGACCCCGGACTACGAGATTCGCCGCCTGCCCTGACCCATGCTTGGACCACAGACTACGAGATTCACCACCTGCCCTGACCCACGCTTGGACCATGGACTACGAGATTCACTGCCTGCACTGACCCATACTTGGACCACAGACTATGAGATTTGCTGCCTTCCCTGACCCTTGCTAGGACCCCAGACTATGAGATTCACCACCTGTCCTGACTCACGCTTCCACCAGGACCATGAGATGCTCCATAACTGAGACCCCACGTAAGTCCAGCCAGCCCCGGTACCCAAAGGCTTAACCTGCGGGGAACAAGGACTGGTAGTGATGAAGCCACAGCGGGATCTCAGGCTCTCCCCGGCCTCACCAGCCAACGGTGGGGACCTGTGGGGGCCCATCCTCACAGGTGGTGCCAACTCCCTCTTCCCAGGGATCCACACGTTCAAAAAGATAGAAGAAAAAACAAACAACTGGTGGCATGGTAAAAGGTGAGGCAAAAGAAGCCATTTTAGCCAAAAAAACATAAAAAATTGGAAAAAGGACCCTCAAGAAAATAGGAAAAAACATAAATATTGGCAAGTTAGATGTAAAACATTGATGAGGCAGGCAGAAAGAGAATTTGTAAAGAAGCTGGCTATAGAGGAAACAACCTCATAATAAAAGCTTTTTTCAAACATACCCAAAGCAGGAAGCCTGTGTGAAAATTGGTTGGACCATTGCATGATTGAAATTTTAAAATGCCACTTAGGGAAGACATAGCCCTAGTGGAAAGACTAAATTAATTCTTTGCTTCAGTGTTACAGAAGATGTTGGGGATATACCTAAGCAAGAAACATTAAATGATAGGGATGTGAATCGTGTGCCCTATCGTCTTAACGATCGAAATCGTTTATCAGGAGAAGAAAATCGTGTTTGGCACGATTTTTTAGTTAAAAAATCGTTAAAAATCGTTTTTTCCGATTAGTGCGCACTAACTCCCAGTTAGTGCGCACTAACTGAAAATGATACAATTTGACACTTTTCAGGTCAGTTAAGGTCAGTTTAGGAATGAATATGTATTCCTATTGGCTGCCCTCTTATTTATTCATGTTACCAAGGTTCCCACTGACAGTATATGGGGGATGGGAAATGGAAACAGTTGGTAGCTTGACAAAAAAAGTAATGTGATCAGTCAATGTGACTAGAACTTGTGCCCTAACCCTGATACCAGGGGTGTTGTGATCTTCCTTCATGCAGTTCCGTATCCCTGATACCGGGAGTGTTGTCATTTTCTGCACGCAGTGCCCTATCCCTGATACCAGGGGTGTTGTGATCTTCCTGCACACAGTGCCCTATCCCTATTAATACCAGGAGTGTTGTGATCTTCCTGCACACAGTGCCCTATCCCTATTAATACCAGGGGTGTTGTGATCTTCCTGCACACAGTGCCCTATCCCTATTAATACCAGGGGTGTTGTGATCTTCCTGCACACAGTGCCCTATCCCTATTAATACCAGGGGTGTTGTGATCTTCCTGCACACAGTGCCCTATCCCTATTAATACCAGGAGTGTTGTGATCTTCCTGCACACAGTGCCCTAACCCTGATACCAGGGGTGTTGTGATCTTCCTGCACACAGTGCCCTATCCCTATTAATACCAGGAGTGTTGTGATCTTCCTGCACACAGTGCCCTATCCCTATTAATACCAGGAGTGTTGTGATCTTCCTGCACACAGTGCCCTATCCCTATTAATACCAGGAGTGTTGTGATCTTCCTGCACACAGTGCCCTAACCCTGACACCAGGGGTGTTGTGATCTTCCTGAACACAGTGCCCTATCCCTATTAATACCAGGAGTGTTGTGATCTTCCTGCACACAGTGCCCTATCCCTATTAATACCAGGAGTGTTGTGATCTTCCTGCACACAGTGCCCTAACTCTGACACCAGGGGTGTTGTGATCTTCCTGCACACAGTGCCCTAACCCTGACACCAGGGGTGTTGTGATCGTCCTGCACACAGTGCCCTATCCCTATTAATACCAGGAGTGTTGTGATCTTCCTGCACACAGTGCCCTAACCCTGACACCAGGGGTGTTGTGATCTTCCTGCACACAGTGCCCTATCCCTTTTAATACCAGGAGTGTTGTGATCTTCCTGCACACAGTGCCCTATCCCTATTAATACCAGGGGTGTTGTGATCTTCCTGCACACAGTGCCCTATCCCTATTAATACCAGGAGTGTTGTGATCTTCCTGCACACAGTGCCCTAACCCTGACACCAGGGGTGTTGTGATCTTCCTGCACACAGTGCCCTATCCCTTTTAATACCAGGAGTGTTGTGATCTTCCTGCACACAGTGCCCTATCCCTATTAATACCAGGGGTGTTGTGATCTTCCTGCACACAGTGCCCTATCCCTATTAATACCAGGAGTGTTGTAATCTTCCTGCACACAGTGCCCTAACCCTGACACCAGGGGTGTTGTGATCTTCCTGCACACAGTGCCCTATCCCTATTAATACCAGGAGTGTTGTGATCTTCCTGCACACAGTGCCCTATCCCTATTAATACCAGGAGTGTTGTGATCTTCCTGCACACAGTGCCCTATCCCTATTAATACCAGGAGTGTTTGTGATCTTCCTGCACACAGTGCCCTAACCCTGACACCAGGGGTGTTGTGATCTTCCTGCATGCAGTGCCCTATCCCGCCTGCATTACTAGTGAGAGGCTGGCTTCACAGACAGGGGGAGCTTCCTGACCCTCACTCCTCCCCTCCCCCATGTCCCAGCCAGTGAATGTGTGTGTGGGTGAGGGGGGGGAGGATGGTGAGGCTGAAACAGCTCCTTCCCTGCATTACTAGCAGTGATTGGCAAATTCAACATGCACTAGCATTTCACGTGCCTGCTAACAAAAATAATAAACAAACAAGTTCTAGTCACATGAGTGATGATCATCACGTTACTTTTTTTGTCAAGCTTCCAACTGTTTCCATTTCACATCCCCCCAACCATTACCTCAGTGGGAACCTTGGTAACATCAATAGATAAGAGCACAGCCAGCCAATAGGAATACATATTCATTCCTAAGTGATCTTTACTGACCTGGGAAGTGTCAACACTTTGTTTCATTTTCTGTTGGTGTTCGTGAGTTTCCAGTTCCATTTCCCATCCCCCCAACCATCACCTCAGTGGGAACCTTGGTAACATCAATAGATAAGAGGGCAGCCAGCCAATAGGAACACATATTCATTCCTAACTGACCTTTACTGACCTGGAAAGTGTCAATTTGTATCATTTTCTGTTAGTGCGCACTAACACAATTTAACAATTTTTAACGATAAATCGTTAGAATTTCTATTGTATTGTGTTCTATAACGATTTAAGACGATATTAACATTATCTGACGATAATTTTAATCGTTGAAAAACGATTCACATCCCTATTAAATGATGATAATTTGGAAGAACTAAAACAAATCATGGTGAACCTGGAAGATGTAATAGGGCAGAGTGAAAACTAAAGAGTAGCAATTTACCTGGACAAGGGGGTTAACAGCAGAGGTCTGAAAGAATTCAAGAATGAAACTGCAGATCTATTACTAGCAATTTGTAACCTATCTATAGGGGCCTTTCTGCTGGGAGTGGTACAAGACTGCAAGGCAGGATGCTGGGCAGGACTAGGGCCAGTCTTCTGCCTAACCAGACCCTTCCCCCACAAGTTGAGCACTTAGGGGTAGATCTTAAAAACATACGCGCATGCGTACTTTTGTTCGCGCACCAGGCGCGAACAAAAGTACACTGGATTTTATAAGATACGTGCGTAGCTGCGTGTATCTTATAAAATCCGGGGTCGGCACGCGCAAGGGGGTGCACATTTGTGCAACCTGCGCGCGCCGAGCCCAGCACGCGCTGCCTGTTCCCTCCGAGGCCGCTCCGATTTCGGAGCGGCCTCAGAGGGAACTTTCCTTCGCCCTTCTTCCACCTTTCCCTCCCTTCCCCTACCTAACCCACTCCCCCCGGCCCTATCTAAACCCCCCCCCTTACATTTGTTGGCAGATTTACGCCTGCTGAAAGCAGACGTAAATCTGCGCGCGCCAGCAGACTGCTGGCGCGCCATCACCCGACCCAGGGGCTGGTCCGGAGGCCTCGACCACGCCCCCGGGCCAGCGCCACGCCCCCGGGCCCACCCCCGAAACGCCGCATCATTCCGCAACACCCCCGATACGCCCCGACACGCCCCTTTTACGAAGCCCCGGGACTTACGCGCGTCCCGGGGCTCTGCGCGCACCGGCGGCCTATGCAAAATAGGCGTGCCGGCACGCAAGGGCCCTGCACGCGTAAATCCGGCTGGATTTACGTGCGCAGGGCATTTAAATTCCACCCCTTAGGTTCTAGGGCTAGTAGGTGCTTGCAGCAGCAGTACATCATGGTGAATCTGGACAGGCTAGAACAAGGCTAGGCAGGCTGGAGCAAAGCTGGTTAGGCTGCATCAAGGCTGGATAGGCTAGAGCAAGGCTCGGCAGGGTGAAGCAGACAGCAGGAACTGGGACAGGTTTCAAGAACAGAAAGAGACAAGGATACTGGGCAAGGACAGGATACTAATACAGAGTAAAGCAGACAATAGCAAGTCTGGAATGGGCAGGGCACAATAAGAACAAACAGAGATAGAACTGGACCAGACAAGGACTAGACAAGACAACACAAAACACAGAACATAAAAGTCTTAAGGCAGCAAGGATGGAGGCCCAAAGGCTTTTAGGTATAGAGAGGCCAAAGGACCATAAGGCAGGATGGAAGAGTAGACCAGGCCCAGAGGTCACAAGTCAAGGCAAGGTCTAGAGTAGGCCACAAGGCAAGGAGCAAGGAACACAAAAATCCAAAGGCTACAAGGCAAGGTATAAGACTAGAGCAGACTTGGAGACCACAAGGCAAGCCAAGGCCTAGGGTAGGCCACAAAGCAAGGACAAAGGAACAAGAAGGCTTGGAGGCCACAAGGCAAGGTACAAGATAAAGCAGGCCCAAAGGCCTCAAGGCAGGATACATGATAGAGTAGGCTTGAAGGCCTCAAGGCAAGATATCCAACAAGAAAAGAAGGCCTGGAGGCCACAATAAAAGGTACAAGGCTAGAATGGCCAGATCAGAGAACCAAGAGAGGCTCCATGAAGAAGCAAGGTTGTTCTGGCAAGACTGGTTATCCAAGGCTGAGACGGGTGTGGTATGAGCAGTGAGGAGGAGCTTGGCAAGGCTGGAAGTTAAGCTCGCTGAGGTCCTCTGCAGGCAAGAATAATTTATAGCAGGTAGTGCCAGGGCACAGAGAGGCTGCATGGCAGATGAAACATTGAGAGCACCCTCCTTCAAGACTCCCTCCTCCAGGGTCCCATTCTCCAAGGTGGCTTTGGCAAGCAGTAACTTGATTCAGAAGTGCCTAGTTTTCTTTGGAACTGAAAAGACAATTCAGGGTGTTTCCAAGGCTGGATATGGCAATATAAGACGTGAATGGACAGGAAGAATGAGACTTGACTGGAAATCTGGATGTCTGGAACAGCACCCTCTTCTGGGTGTTCAAGGTCAGGAGAAGTACCTCCTCTGGACACTCGGATCAGGATCAGTGCTATCCTCTGGGCATTCAGTGTGTTTCCTAAGATGGATTGAAGGCTCAGGGTTGCTTGAGAACTGAACCACTGGCTCAGGGTTATGTGAGAACTGTAGCACTGGCTCAGGGTGGCTTGAGAATTGTACCACTGGCTGAGGATGACTAGGAAGCTGGATATATGAAACAGTTGTGCCTCCCTCTGGGCATTCACTTCTCTACATGATCATCAGACTGGAATCCCTTGAAGATAATAGTAGAGGGCTGGACAAGGCAAGCTCCCACTGGAATAAGTCTGTGACTGCAGGTTCTTCTGGGAAAGGCTCAGATGGAATGCAATGCATTTTCTGAGGCAGGGTCATTCTACTGGACTGTTTCTCTCAGATTGAATCATCTGGAATGGAGTCCTTCAGAGGTTGAGGCTGAACTATGACTGCTGGATAAAGCTCCTCTGGAAGTAAAGGCTTTAACAGTGTTCTCCCCTCACTCAGTGGCTGAAAAGAGGCACTGGAGTTTCCTGGAGTTAGAACAGAAATCAGGTGTGGACTCTGTGGAGTAGGATGGGATTTGGTCTATGAGCTAGGTTCACACAGAGAGAATCTGGAGAAGGAAGATGTGGAAAAAATACATCCTATTTTCCAAAGTCTCAAAGCTGCCCTCATTAAAGATGGTCTAGGTGTAGCTAATGACAGAGAAATTCCCCTGACTAGCTTAATGAATGGCTTCTGAGCCAGGATTTCTGCTGACAGAGACAAAGATTTTCAGTATCTTCCTTTGCCCCTGGTCTTCTGGGTTGAATTCAAGAGCAGGTTTTATTTTCCAGGAAAGAAATTAGACTTGACTTGACAAAATGCTTTTATTTTAGCTGTGCAATTAGACTCAATTGGATTACCTGTGATTTTCAGGAGATCTGTGGCTTTCAACACTCCAGTGTTGGAAGCTTCTTCTTAAGCAGCCATTTCGCAGGCAGACTCCCTTAGCTTCTGTGGTAAAACACCTGTGTGCTGAAACAATGATTTTATGTGAAACATTTAATTCCTGTCTGCTGTGGCTCAATCTGGAAGCAATATTTCCTGTGGCAGGTAAAGGATTTGAACTCTATCGGGCATTTACAGTAACTGAGCCCCTTGAATTGCTTGGGCAGGCTGTGATTTTCAGTGCTGCAACTGAAACTTAATTTGCCTTAATAGAAACAGAATTTAAATTAGTCCAGCAAGTTGGAGTTTTCAGTACTTTTAGTTGCCCCTGAAACACTGTGCTGAATTCAAAGGGAAATTCTGCTTTTTCAGATAAGGAATTTAAATCAATTGAACATGCTGTGATTATATTAGCTGTATGGTTAGAATTAACTTGACAAACTGATTTTCCAGAGACCCGTGCTTCTTAAAAATCCTGTGTTGCTTTGCATGCAGGCAGCTTCCAGTGTTTGTGGCTTAGGTAGCAACAATCAATGCCCACAAGAAAAGCGTGCCTGTGAAAGCTTAGAACTACACTTGTTACATTTCCAGCTTTCAGAACTACAAGCAGGACATTGAAAGTACTCAAATAATGTGGAAGGACCCTGAACTAAGCAAAAACGGAAGAAAAAACTTTTCTAAGGGGTCCTATAGTATTAAAGCAGAGACACAATTACTTTTGGTGGTACCAGAAAAATCTGTTTTGGACTTACCGACTGGACTGGACATCCTGTACCCACTCCTGTGGGTGATACTTGGCCTTTTCATTCTGTCAGAGTCTCTCTGCTAGGTGTACATCACCCCAGGAGCAGATGCTGGCCAGGACTAAGATCAGTCTTCTGACTAGCCAGCTTCCTTCTGCGCAGGTTTAACACTTGGGATCTCTGTTTTCTATCTTTTAATCAGTTTGCAATCCACAATAGGCCATTTATTTATTTATGTATTTATTTATTTATTTATTTAAATCTCTTTTTGTGCTGACGGTCTTTTGCACATCACATTGGTTTACATCAAAACAGACAGTTTAACGAGAGTAGAAGAAATTGGGAAATTACATTTTAACTGTTTTAAGGAAAGGTCACAAGGCAAGGTACAAGACAGAGCAACCCTGAAGGCCTCAAGGAAGGCTACAAGACAGATCAGACCTGAAGGGCTCAAGACAAGGTACCAAACAAGAACAGAAGTCCCTTAGGCCACAAGGCAAGGTACAAGGCTAGAATGGCCAGGTCAGAGAGCCAAGATTGACTCCATGAAGAGGCAAGTTTGTTCTTGGAAGGCTAGGTCTCTGAGACTTCTGCTCTTGTTTGGTATCCTGCCTTGAGGCCTTCGGGGTTGCTCTGTCTTGTACCTTGCCTTGTGGCCTCTGGGCCTGCTACATTTGTTTGAAAGAGTGAATGAACATGTGGATAATGGTGAGCCGGTAGATATAGTGTACTTTGATTTTCAGAATGTGTTTGGCATAGGCCCGCATGAGAGACTGCTGAGAAAATTAAAAAGTCACAGGAAAGGAGGCAATGTCCTATTGTGGATTGCAAACTGATTAAAAGATAGAAAACAGAGATTAGGACTAAATGGTCAGTTTTCTCATTGGAGTGCCTCAGAGATCTGTATTGGGTCCAGTGCTTCTAAATATATTTATAAATGATCTGCAAAAGGGAATGATGAGAAATGATCAAATTCACAGACAACACAAAATTATTCCAATTTGTTAAATCATAAGTATACTGTGATAAATTGCAGGAGGACCTTGTGAGACTAGGTGACTGGTCATCCAAATGGTAAATTAAATTTAATGTAAATGAGTGCAAAATGATATACATAGGGAGAAGTAACCCACATTGTAGTTACATGATGTTAGGTTCAATATTAGTAGTTAGCAACCAGGAAAATGATCTGGAATCATTGTAGACAATGCTTTGAAATCCTTGTCTCAATTTGTTATGGTGATCAAAAAAGCAAACAGAATATTTGTAATTATTAGGAAAAGAATGGTGAATAAAACAGAGAATGTCATAATACCTATGTATCACTCCATGGTGAGATTGCGCCTAGAGTACTGTGTTCAATTCTGGTCACTGTATCACAATATAAAGATAGCTGACCTGAAAAAGGTATAGAGAAGAGCGGCTAAAATGATAAACGGGATGGAACTGTTCTCCTATGAGGAAAGACTAAAGAGGCTAGGGCTGTTCAGCTTGAAGAAGTGATGGCTGAGTGGGGATATGATAAGAGGCCTATAAAATCAGGAATTAAATAGAATAGGTAAATTTGAATCAGTTAATTATTCTTTCAAATAATACAAAATCTATAGGACACTTCATGAAGTTAGTAAGTAAAAATTGGAGAAAACTATTTTCTTTCAATATACTATTAAGCTCTGGAATTCATTGCCAGAGCATATGGTAAAGGCAGTTAGTATAGCTGGGTTTGAAAAAGGTTCCTGACGAAGATGAATATAAACTGTTATTAATCAGGTAGACTTGTGGTAAGCTACTACTTATCCCTAGACATTAGCAGCATGGGATCATAATACTGTTTGGTATGTGCCAGGTACTTGTTACCTGGATTAGCCACTCTTGGAAATAGAATACTGGTTTTATTGGCCCATATTATAGTTCTGAAATATTAAGACAATGCTTAGGTTCTTATGTTAAACAAATAACCTGGCTATCAGGCAGCCAATCATATCTGAAATTCAAGGACAGTTATTACCAGGCTGGACTTCTTCCATATACTTGAACTATAGTTTTTCTTAAAAGTTTTGCTGGTATATTATAGCAAAAAAGAAATTTAGGGTCTAATGTGCAATTGGAATTATAATGCAATTTGTTTTGATATTATGTCCTGATATGCTCTAATACTAAGTTGAATGTTTTAAAAAAAAAGCCAAAAGCTTGTTATAAAAAGTAATACAATTTATAAAAAATGGTTTCTGACCTAATATCTGCTCAAGTTCATTTATTCCACTAATATACTTTCATGTTTCAGGTGTGTGGAATTTTTCAGATGTGACTTGTATGTTTATTAATTTATATTTCCTTTATAGCTGTGGCTATTCATTTTACCTTTGTAGGAGGCTCAAGGAGGTCTGTTGAAGAAGTTTGTTAAGCAGTTATGAAGTTATAGGGTTGGAAAGGGAACAATGTTATCTAGTTGCAGTGGTGGAATGCAAAGAGACTGGATGTCCAAATAATAGAAAGATAATGGTAATATTTTTTATGCCCACCTCCCTGTAAAGGTGACATAAATATGGTATTTGCCATCTAAAACAGGTATTTCAATTAAAGTAATTCTGCTCAAGTGAAGAAGAACTGAGTCAAAGATGTGTATGGTTGTGGATAAGAAGAGCATCTGAGTAAAGCAAGTAACTGAGTTTTGCAATTAGCATTGTTTAGAAGAGCTGCCTGTTACTGGCCATGATAGGACACTGTTCTATGTTAATCTCTCAAAAAAATACCCAGCAAATTACAAAAAACACAAGAATATTTATAAAGCCTTGTGAGGAATTAGATCAATATACGTATGACTTGTACTAATTTCCAATTTTTTTAAATGTAGAGGAAAAAGACTTCAGATTCCATATCTCGAGCAATACCGCTTTTGAAATGGTTACAGGGTGCAAAATCATTAGTCATAAAAAGCCCCCTGTGCTTCATAAAGACAGCACTTTTTTATGTTGATTTTTTAAATAATTTATTTTTTATTATTTATATCTATATTGTTGCTTGATATTTAAAAATGCACACTGAAATATCCAATACATTTCTAAAAGAAGTACACTTTCAAAATCACGTCATTCAGGTATCCCAAATATAAATCTGTGGTCATTCTGATGCTGAGCATTTCATCTGGATGGGCTACCTCAGGGAGTCACTTTCACTGCTTAAGTGTACATTTCTAAAAAACAAAATCAAAATGATGATGTAATGAAATATCCTCTACAGCATATGCAAACACTCAAAAATGTGCAATTTTTAAAGAAACATCATATATTCAATTGAGACAACAGTGTCTAAATTAACGCTAACAAAATGGCCAAAAGCCTCAAGCAGCTCTTCATTCAGTTTTTTAATGGAAAATAATCCAATCATGTTGTCCCACATGGAGCAAATCCATTGGATCAATTTCAATCAAAGCCAGAGAATATCATTGTCATTGGTGAATGAAGAAAACCATGGCCCCAATGATATAAAATATCTCCACTCAGTGGAAACATTGAGGCCATCCAATTCCAAACTGCCCAACATTGTTCTCTTTGGATTGTTACAACCATTGGCCGCAGGAGGCCGCAGCAGACCCAACTCACATCCTGCCATGCCTGGCCCTCCACTCCAGGGGAAATTGTGGCTCTAGCCAACCATTGTTGCCACACTGTTCCTGGCCCTCCTTGCCCCACATGGCGGTGGTGCCGCCGCCGTCCCATGCTCTGACTCCAGGCCTTCCTAGGCACACATGCACTCCATCTGTTCTCTATTTAAAGGGCCAATGGTGGGAATCCCTGGGCCGTCCCCGACTGATGACATCATTACCTTTGGATATTTAAGCACCTCCTTTGGCCTATGCAAACTGACTTGGCAATGAGTTCCTTCGCCTCACTGGTGCTTGCTCCTGTCTCTCCGGACCCGTGGTTCCTGCCTTGGATCTCCATCTGCTGATCTGGACTCTGGCTTGGGTACCCGCTCCTCAGAGGCCTGCTTGCGCTTCCTTTGAGAGACCTGGTCTCCAGGCTTCCCCGCTCCTCGAGGTGGCTCCTGTGTTCCTCACCAGAGATCCCATCTCTACGCTTCCCCACTCCTCGGGGCAGTCTCTACCTTACCACACTGCAGACTTTGACTCTATGCTTCCCTGCTCCTTGGGGCAGTCTCTATATCACTTCACTAGAGACTTTGACTCTACGCTTCCCTGCTCCTCGGGGCAGCCTACGTCACTACATCAGAGACTTGACTCTGCGCTTCCCTGCTCCATGGGGTTAGCCCTACATCATCACACCAGAGACTCTGTTGCTAAGCTGTCCCTCCCCTTCGGACAGTCTCTGTATTACTCCTTCAGAGATCCTGTCTCCGTGCTAGGGGCCTGCCTAGCGCACCTCTGCCTTGGAGTTTCCTTCTCTGGTACATCGTATCTTCAGTCCTGCCTAAGAACTGTGACTCCTCTGAACTGCGCCATTTTGCGCAAAATGGCGCCGGCCGTACGGCAACAAGATTCGACTGCAGGAGGTCATTCCGGACCCCCGCTGGACTTTTGGCAAGTCTTGTGGGGGTCAGGAGGCCCCCCCAAGCTGGCCAAAAGTCCCTGGGGGTCCAGCGGGGGTCTGGGAGCGATCTCCTACCGCAAATCGTTTTTCCGTACGGAAAATGGCGCCGGCCATAAGCTGTATGGCCGGCGCCATTTTCCATAAGGAAAAACGATTCGCGTGCAGGAAGTCGTTTCCGGACCCCCGCTGGACTTTTGGCAAATCTTGTGGGGGTCAGGAGGCCCCCCCCCCAAGCTGGTCAAAAGTCCCTGGGGGTCCAGCGGGGGTCCGGGAGCGATCTCCTACGCTCCTGACGTCGGGGGACAAAAAACAAAATGGCGCCGGCGCTACCTTTGACCTGTCATATGACAAGGCAAAGGTAGCGCCGGCGCCATTTCTACAATGCACCGGAGGTCCGAGAGTAAAAGATCACACCGGGACCCTTCCTCTGGACCCCAGGTAATTTAAGGCATTTTGGGGGGGTTCGGGGAGGGTGGGGGATTTATTTTAAAGGGTCGGGGTGGGTTTTAGGGTTGTTTTAGTGTGCCGGTTTTCCCGCCCTTCCCCTTCCCCTCCCCCTTCCCCCGATTTACGATTTTTTGACGATAAATCGGGGGAATTGTTATTGTTTCGCGGCTCTAACGATTTTTGATGATTTAAAATATATCGGACAATATTTTAAATCGTCAAAAAACGATTCACATCCCTAATAGTAAGACAATGGATGGCCCGTGCCATGTGACAGGGGCTGACCAATGACACCGGTAACCCCTGTCACATGGTAAGGGCAAAGGGCCACAGGCGCCATTTTGATTACTGGCAGCCGAAAGCCTGAGAGGGGGAGATCGTTCCCGGGACCCCGCTGGACCACCTGGGACCTTTGGCAAGTCTTAAAGGGGTCGGGAGGGTGGGGAGATTATTGTTAAATAATTTGAAAGTTTGAGGTGGGGTTTTTTTTGTTTTTTTGGGTTTTTCCCAAAATAGAAACGAAAAATGTTTTCGGGTTCGGGGAGTGGACCGAAATGGCCCACCCCAGACCCGAAAATGAAACACCAATGAAAAAAAAATGTGTGCATATCCCTAAAAGTTACCCATTTAAACCCATAATTTGATGTATGGTTTTTGGGGTCCTGTGAATGGACATACACCCAGGGGTTGGATGCTTGATGTGCTTTTATCCTAATTTCTTTTTAAATATGATTCTATATAGTACAGGGATAGTTAAAATGAAAACTAATTTTTATTTGGGTGAAATAAATCACTAAAGTTGGATCTTTTAGCCATACCTATAAAATAAATTGGTGCCGGGGAACCTACTGGAGCTAATGTTACATGTATTATCACTCTGGAAGCTGTAGTGTAAAGAATTCATTTAGCTGAAATATCATAAAAAAAAGAGAAAAGTAAAACAGGTAAAGCCTTGCAACCAATTTCACTGATGGAAAACATCTTTCATAACATAAGTAAATCTGCTAATGTCATGGCTCTTAAGCATGTTTTTTTCACTGTGACTCCATGTTGTTTTATGTTTGGACTACAGTTGATGCTAACATGCTAACCTTGAGATGAAGGCTTGATGTTTGGAAGCATGAGTGCTCAAAACAATTGCTTCGGTTACAAACCTCTGCAACAGTATGCACAATGATGGCAGAATTTGGGTAAATACTTCAGATTAGATAGCAAAACAGATAAAGCTTAATCACACCATTTATTCTGTCACTGTGGCTGTAAATTACATTGAAAAATGTGTTCAAAATCAGAGAGTCACCTTATAATAACCAGACCATATTCCTTCTTGACATTAATCTGAAACTAACTCTATATCTGCGTAAAATGAATTGGATTTGGTTCATAAACAGGACTTGGATATTATTTAGTTCTTGGCAGTGCTACTTGTGGAGATGTGAAAGCATCAGTCATAAATCATGTTTGTTAATAGACTTGCTAGGAAGAGAGAGATATTCATGTTGTATGGCCCAGGGACAGACCTAAGGCTCAATCATCTCTGCAAATGAAGCATGCACTCTGCTGCTACAGTAACAAATCTCTATGTCATGGAAAAAAAACTGTCTAATAAATTGGCTATAAAACCAAAAAATATTTTGTTGCACTTTACATCAAAAAAATCATTGGCATTTCAAAATGTTCTTAGTTTGAACATATCATGTGAAAACTTGAGAAACATTTTTTCTCTTGCAATGTTGACTTGATTTGAGGTGTTTGGTGAATCTTAGAACAGAAATGCACACAGGTTTACATTTTTTAAAACATTTCACAAAATACCTTTTCATGAAAGTGCAATAACACAATAAAATGCATTAACAGTAAACAGACTCTGTTAGAACTGGTTGGAGCTACAGTAAATAACACGTTAGGTGTGATTAGCTGGAAAAAGTACATTTACAAATAGCAGGTGCAGGTCTGTGCACATTCTTTTTCTGATCTAATTTTCAAAGGGAAAAAAAGTAAAAAAAAAAAAACTCTTCGCATCCCGACTCCTCGCAGGGCTTCAAAGGTGGCCAGTGGTAGCCAATAGGAATTGGAGCAGCTAATGTGGGAGCTTCACCAGCAATTGCAAACACATGACACAGACTAGCTTTGCAGTGCATGGCGAGAACATCTGGGAATGCCAGTAGCTGAATGTTAAATCAGGTGGTGTTTCCCCGCAAGCATTCGTTATGCTTCCAGCCCTGAGGGGCAATGAGGGTACACATTTAGTGAACCAAAGTAAGGAAGGGTGCCTTGGAGTGCTCAGTGACTCAGACTCTTGCTCAGCTCCAGACAGCAGCGATAAAGAACTGACAATGGCCACAGTTATGCAGACTGCATTAAAATAATTAAAAAAAAAAAGAGGGTGGCAGGGAAAATTGGTTCAGCAGTGACTGTCTGGGGTGCAGATGATGGGTTCATAGCTGGGTCACAGATTCACCCTCAGGGGCAACCTTAGCACTAACAATACCGGCAGTTTCCCGCAAGGAAGAGGTCCTGTGTTGGGTTAATTCCTTAGCATGTGGTGTCACTAGGAAAACCAAAAAGGACATTTGGAGGCAAGAGTTCATAGATGTATTTTTGTTCCTCATCAGATACCAAGATAATAGTGAGGGTGAAGTAAAGGATAAGTAAAGGATAAGGATAAGTAAAGGCGAAAGTCAAGAAATAAAACATTCTCAAAAATATTCACACCTGGGTGGTAGTGTCCCATATATTTATGAGTGTCAAAGTGGAGCATGAGCCAGAGCAAGCACCCTATTTGATAAGATATTTGGACACCATTATGAAAGCTCACAAGTGTGGGGTTGGGCTTGGTTGAACTATGATATCAAATTCCAGAGGAGCCTGGCAGAGGACAGCTTTCCCTCCTGGAGACACCAGGTTCTGGATATCTGGCTCGATGAGATGACAAAACACGTGTCATTTGGCTCGGAGAAGCTGGGTTTCAGTGCTGGTGGGCCAGGGATAAATTCCTTCTATCTCTTGGGGGGAGGCATGACACGTGTATGCAGTTCAATGCCGGGAACTGCTCGTGGGCACATTGCAAGTTTAAGCACGACTGCTCCTCTTGTGGGAATGGGTACACAGCTACCCAATACTGGGTTGCAAGGGACCATAAGCAGTAGTCTCCCATCCCTACACGCGGCACCAGGAGGTTTAACACCCTCCCCAGTCAACACTAAGGTCATGAGGCCATGTTAAAGCACTACCCAGTAAAAAGAAAAGCATCAGAGATTACCTCAGACTTCACTGAAGGTTATATGATCCCTTGTCAGGCGGACTCCCCTGTCCAGAAATATCCTGTGCACAATGCCAAGTATTTATCTACCCATGAGATGGAGGCAGAGAGGAAAATAGAGTCAGCAATTGATTTGGGTAGGGTAAAGGGCCCATTTCAAGCTCCACCCTTTTCTAATATGGTGTTATCCCTCTTAGGGATGGTTCCGAAGAAGAAGCCCAGGAAGGGCAGGCTCATTTCCCACCTGTCCTATCCAGCAGGAGGTTCAGTGAATTACCTGATTGACTCTCAGTTGTGCACAGTGTTAGGTTTTCGTGGTTTTCGTGAAACCCCATCAAAGAACTTGAATCCAACTGTCTTACCCTGGTGCTGATGGCTGGCAAGGCCTCAGAAGCCCTGGAGCAGGGAGTCAGATCTGGAAGCAGGTGAATGGTCAGCAGGTGGAAGACTGCAAGTTCAGAATCAGGCAAGGGTCGAAGCAGGTAGCAAACAGCAAGTCCAGAAGCAAGCGAAGGTTCGCGGCAGGCAATTAACAGCTAGTCCAGAATCAGGTAAGGGTCGAGGCAGGCGGCAAACAGAAAGTCCAGAATCAGGCGAAGGGTCGAGGCAGGCAGCAGACAGAAAGTCCAGAAACCAGGCAAAGTCAGAAACAAACGAGATGAGAACAGGAACAGAAACACCAGGGACACAAGGAAATGCCACAAGGCACAGACAAGGAGCAACCAGAAGGCAAGGGAGCATGGGAAGACAGCAATATCAAGAAAACTGGAGCAGCAGAGAAAACAGACTCACAGGAGCCTGTTGCCAAGGTGAAGAGCAGCAGTAAGACTGGCCCCTTAAGTAGTCATTGCCACTGACGTCTTATCCCGGAACTTCTGGCCGCCTTGCATAAGGTCGGGGTTTGGCAGCATGCACACACCTGCCTCACGTGCAGGAGGGAGCTGCTTCTGCTGTCGGTGGCAGCATCTTGCATGGTGGGTGGCACCAGAGCTGGGTAAGTCCACTTCATGTTCTAACAGGAGGGAGATGCTGCTGCTGTCGGCATCGGCGTTCAGTGCAGTGGGGGCACCAGAGCTGGGTAACACGTTCTAACAGTCCCTCCACAACAAGGTCCCCTTCCCTGCCTCCTAGGTCTGGGTTTTAATGGAAAACGTTGATGAAATTTGTGGATAAGTTGAGGGGCTTGAATATTGCTGGCAGGCTCCCAAGAGTTAACCTTGAGGCCATAACTTTTCTAGGAAATGAGGTATTTCAGGTCTTTCCTTACTTTCCTGATGACAAAGATCTCAGCTACCTGCTGTCATCTTCATGAATCATGGGTGGAGGTTGTGGCGGCTGTCTAGATGGCCAAGACAAAACAGCAGGCTTGAGAAGAGATACATGGAATATGTCAAGCTTTCAGAGCGTGGGTGGACGTTTGAGCTTATATGCCACATTTCCAATCTGTTGAATTACTTGAAAGGGACCTACAAAATGAGGAGCACATTTCAGCATAAACAATCGCAATTGGAGGTTGGGGTACTTAACCAGATGAGTTCCCCTGGTCAGAATTGCAAGCTGGACATCATTTTTTTATCAGCCTGTTTTTTTGTATTGAACAGCAGCCTGTTCCATGAGTTAGTGTGTGGTCTGCCATAGATTGTGTAGTCCTTGACTAGCAAGACTAATGGCAGGGCAGGTTGATGGTGTGGCTATTGGCATTGGTACCCATGAATGTCGTACAAAAACTAGGTAGTAAGGTGAGACCCTTGTAGCTTGGTTAACATGCCCAAGAAAGCAAGGAGGACCAGTTTTTCTGACATTGGTTCACGTAACATCGCAAACAGGTTTTAAACAATTGATTGATGCATTCTGCTAATCTGTTTGACTGAGGGTGGTATGCCGAGGAGAAATCGAGGTGAATTCCAAATTTCTTACATAAGCTCCTCCAGTAATGAGTGGTAAACTGAACCCCACAGACTGGATTTGATGGGGAAGACCATGTAAGCAAAACACATGTTGGATAAACAACTGTGCTAACTCCGGGGTGGAGGGCAGTCCAGGTAACGCAATGAGATGGCTCATTTTTGAGAACTGGTCTATGATTACTTAAACTGTATTGTTTCCTTTAGAAGGAGAAAGTTCTGTGCTAAAATTGGTGGTGAGGTGGGTCCAGGGTTCCTCAGGTGCTGGTAAAGGTTGGAGTAGACCCCAGGGTGGAGCCCAAGGGCTCTTATTAGCCACACATGTAGTACAAGATTCCACATATTGTTTGACATTTTTTTCCCACTGAGGACACCAATAGAGTCAGAAGAGGAGCTCCATGGTACTTCGGAGTCTGGGATGACCGGCAACATGAGAGTCGTGGGCCCACTGAAGGACCCATTTTCACAAACGCCTGGAACTACTTCTTCCCCATGGGAACCATCAAAGTGGTAGGAATCATGATTCTGGATGGATCAATGATATGACAAGGTGGTTTGGGAATTTCATCAGAATCAAAACTTTTGGATAGGGCATCAGCCTGATGGTTCTTCTCTGCTGGATGAAAACACAGATTGAAGTCGAAATGACTGAAAAATTGGGACCACCGTGCTTGTCGTGGACTCAGCTTTTGGGCATGAGAGAGATATGCACATTTTTATGGTCAGTATAAATAGTTACTGTATGCCTGGCTCCTTCCAGGAGATGGCACCATTCCTCCAGAGCTAACTTGATTGTGAGAAGTTCTCAATCTTATATGGAGTAATTCTTTTGTGTAGAGGAAAACGTTTTAAAAAAAATATGCATAGGTAACCAATTTTCCAGTGGTGTCAGGTTGCAGAAGGACTGCCGTTATGTCTAAGGAGGAGGCATCCTCTTCGATGATGAATGGTCGGGTGGGATCTGGTTGTTGCAAGCAAGGGTCCTTGATGAACTCTTTCTTTAATTTTGAAAAGTCTGAACGGCATCTTGATTTCAGTTGTGGGAAAATGCACCCTTTAGGGTTAAGGCTATAAGGGGGTCTACCGGTGAGTAGTATCCATGGATGAACTGACGGCAATGATTAGAGAAACCCAAAAACCATTGTAATGCCTTCAGTCCCACCAGTTGCCGCCATTCCAAGATGGCTTTGAGATTTTCCAGATCCATATGTAGGCCTGCTCAAGAAATTATATAACCAAGAAAGGGCAATTTCTTTTGGTTGGAAAAACATTTCTCTAACTTGGCATACAGCTTGTGCCCACGTAACCATTGCAGGACCTGTCGCACATGATCTTGATGATGGCCCAATGTTTTAGAACAAATCAGAACATCATCCAAGTATACAACAATGTGTGAATATTTCATTTAACCATATCTTGGAACACCACAGGAGCATTACAGTACACTCTTCTATGAAGCGGCATCTTCCCAGAAATCAGTTTGATGGAACAGTCATAGTCTTGATGTAGAAGCAAGGTTTCCACTCGCTGTTTGCTGAAACATCAGCAAAGTCTGCAAATGGGGGGAAGGGGGGGGGGTAGCCAAGGCAGAGTTGAAATAGATCACTAAAGTTAAAGTGTTGTGGCCTTCTCTTTGATCAAATAGCATTCATGGCACATGGAGCTCCATTTAGCCAGCTGAAGGGTACCCCAGTCAATGAGGGGATGATGCAAAAGTAACCATGGAAAACCCAGAATTACCTGGTTGACAGCAGAAGGCAGGATGTATAAACAAAGTCTTTCCTGATGTAGGAGTCTGGTGTTCATTGTCAAAGCTGCCATGATTTGAGTAATCCTCCCCTGAAGTGATTCCCCTGAGACAGAGTAGACCGTATGGGAAGATCTCAAGGACTCTGTAGGGATTTGATGTTCATGCATTAATCTTTCTTCTATGAAACTCCTGGCAGCACCAGTATCCAGGAAGGCTTAAAAATACAGTCAGGTCTTCCCCAAGGGAAAGCTCACAGGAAGTAAGATCTGTGAAGAGGAGGCCAAATGACCTAGGGTGGCCTCTCCCACCAGCCCTACATCTGAGAGTTTCCTGCCTTGAGAGGACAAGAAGCCACATAATGACCAAGGCCAGCACAGTAAAGGCAGAGGTTGAGTTACCAATGTTGCTAACATCCCTCAGGAGAGATCCTAAGGCCTTGCATGGGTTCTTCAGAGGAGTTTCTAGATTCCAGGGGCTTGGCCAGAAGAACTGGGCATTGGAAAGAGGGGGCTGGTTGGACTGGATGACGGGTTGAAGCTCTCTCATGAGATCATTCCTGGAACCGTAGGTCCAGATGGATAGCCAACTGAATCAAATATTCCAGCGATTCTGGTGACTTTCATCTGGCCAGCTCATCTTTTATGTTTTTGAACAGTCCTTGCCAGAAGATATAGCCATAAGGCTATTTACTCCCCACCATAGTTCGGAAGCCAAGGTTTGGAACTGTATGGCATACTCCCTGATAGAATGAGGTTCTTGATGGACATGTAATAAATCAGAAATTGTAGAGGCAGAACTTCCCGGTTCGTCGAATACCAAATGAAAATCGCGGAGGAAATAATCCAAATCTTCCAACAGAAGATCCTCTTGCTCCCAAAGTGGGGATGCTCAAGCCAAGGCTGAGCCTTTGAGTAGGGACAGAATGAAAGTAATCTTCATCTTGTCAGTAGGGAACAGAGACACCTGAAGTGAAAAATGTATGTATCACTGGTTAATGAATCCTCTGCAATGTCGAGGATCTCCATTGAAATGTGGAGGAGGTGGTAATCGAAGAACAGGACTCACAAGTGGTAGAAGAGGAGCTGGTGCCGGCGCTGGTACACCAAGAGCATCCATCTGTGCAGCAAGTATTTTGAAGACCCTTGTTACCTGGTCCAAAATGCCTTGTTGTTATTGTTGGACCCAAACTGCCAGTCCAGGAATGGCTTGTAAGGCTGTCAGATCCACCGGGACCATGGCCTCAGCAAACTGTTAGGTTTTTGTGGACCCTTAGGTATTAGTGGCCCACTACCACAGGTAGAACCCCAATCGAAGAACAATCAGGATTTAAACTTGAATCCAACCATTTTATCTTGGTGCTGATGACTGGCAAGGCCTCGGAAGTCCTGGAGCAAGGGGCTTATCTAGAAACAGGTGAATAGTCAGCAGGCAAAGACAGAAAGTCCAGAGTCAGGCAAGGATTGAAGAAGGCAGCTAACAGCAAGTCCAGAATCAGGTGAAGGGTTGAGGCAGGTGGTAAGCAGCAAGTCCAGAAGCAGGTGAAGGGTCAAGGCAGGTGGCAGACAGCAAGTCCAGGAACCAGGCAAAGTCAGAACCATACTGGATATGAGAACAGGAACAGGAACATTTGGGACACAAGGAAATAGAGATGTGAATCGTTTACCTGATCGTCTTAATGATCGGGTTCGGCTGGAGGGAGAAAAAAATCTGATTGCTGGAGATGTGAATCGGAATCGGTTCCGATTTACATCGTTAATTTTTTTTTAGTGAGGCCCGACCCTTTAAAATTGACCCCTTACCTTCCCCCACCCCCCGAACCCCCCCAAAACCTTTTACGAGTACCTGGTGGTCCAGTGGCGGCATAGGGACCGATCTCTCGCTCTAGGGCCATTGGCGCCATTTTGGCTGCCACTCAAAAATGGCGCCGATGGCCCGATTAAAAAAAACCCCACCCAACCCTTTAAAGATGACCCCTTAGCTTCTCCCACCCTCCCGATCCCCCCAAAACATTTTTAAATTACCTGGTGTTCTAGTGGTGGTCCCGGGAGCGATCTCCCGTTCTCGGGCCGTCGGCTGCCAATCATAAAGATGGTGCCGATGGCCCTTTGCCCTTACCATGTGACAGGGTATCCATGCCATTGGCCGGCCCCTGTCACATGGTAGTACTGGATGGCCGGTGCCATCTTGGTAAGGGCAAAGGGCCATCGGCGCCATCTTTATGAGTGTCAGCCTACGCCCCGAGAATGGGAGATCGCTCCCGGGACCACCACTAGAGCACCAGGTAATTTAAAAATGTTTTGGGGGGATCGGGAGGGTGGGAGAAGTTAAGGGGTCATCTTTAAAGGGTCGGGTGGGTTTTTTTTTAATCGGGCCGATGGCCCGAGAGCGGGAGATCGGTCCCCGCGCCCCCACTGGACCACCAGGTACTCGTAAAAAGTTTTTTGGGGGGGGTTCGGGGGGGTGGGGGAAGGTAAGGGATTAGTTTTATAGGGTCAGGGTGGGTTTAGGGGTTGTTTTGGTGTGCCGGTTTTCCCGCCCTCCCCCCAAATAACTCCCATTAGTGGACACTAACGGGAGTAACGATTTTTCATGATAAATCGTGAAAATTTCTATTGTATCGCGCACTGTACTGATTTTTGACGATTTAAAAAATATCGGACAATTTTTTTAAATCGTTAAAAAACGATTCACATCCCTACAAGGAAACACCACAAGGCATGGTCAAGGAGCAACCAGAAAACAGGGGAGCATGAGAAGATAGCAATATCGAGAAAACTGGAGCAACAGAGAAAGCAGACTCACAAGAGCCTGTTGCTGAGGCAGAAAGCAGCAAGAAGACTGGCCCCTTAAGTAGTTGCTGCTGTTGATGTCTTATCCTAGAATGTCCTGCGGCAGCGCATAAGGTCAGAGTTTAGCGACATGCACGCACCTGCCACACAGGCAGGATGGAGCTGCTGCTGCTGTTATCATCAGCGTGGTGGGGGGGGGGGGGGGTTGCCAGAGGTGGGTAAGTCCCACGTCACATCCTAACATGTAGTCTCCTGTGCATCCTTGGACTCGGCCATAGCCATTACCAGGGATGCACACAACACATGGAATTGGCAAAGGCAGACATAGAGCCTGCCTTCCACCTCCTACCTGTCTGCCCCAGCTCTTTCCTCTTCCTTGGTTTTAAGCTCAGAGGCCATTACTACTTTGCCAAGTGCATCCCTATAGGTTGTTCAATTTAATGTGCCTACCTAGAGTTGTTCAGCTCTTTTGTGCATTGGGTGGTTGAGCAGCGGTCTGGATCCATAAACATTTGCACTACCTGATTGATTTCCTTTTTGTGAGTAGGCATGCATAAGATTGTAGGCACCTTCTGGTTACCATCCAAAGTGTAGCTGCTGATTTTGGCATTCTGCTAGCCAGCGAAAAAACCAAGGGGCCATCCATAGCAATAGTTTTCCTGGATATAGAGCAAGATACACTGGTACAGGTGTCCAGGTTCCCTATGGATAAGATTCTGAAGCTGCAAGAAGCCATTTGTGATATATGCAGGGCTGGGAAGACAATGCTTCTGCAGTTCCAGTCCCTCATCAGTCTGTTTAGCTTTGTCTCCTAGGTAATCTCAATAGGTAGGGATTTTAGTCACAGTTAGCCTTTGCCATAGCAGACACTGCCAAAAAACATCACCATATCAGGGTTACTCAGGAAATCAGGTAGGATATGAGGTATGGGACCTTTTCTATGGGATTTCAATGGGGTGGCTTTCTGGCAATGACCCACTGAAGAGAAGTAATGAGCTGGAGTTGTTTAGTGATGAGTTGGGACATGAAAGCTGCACACTTGTGAAGAATGGGTGTCTTTGTGTCACAGTCTTATAGGGATGTGAATCGTGTCCTCGATCGTCTTAACGATCGATTTCGGCTGGGAGGGGGAGGGAATCGTATTGTTGCCGTTTGGGGGGGTAAAATATCGTGAAAAATCGTTAAAAATCGTTAAAAATCGAAAAATCGAAAAATCGAAAAACCGGCACATTAAAACCCCCTAAAACCCACCCCCGACCCTTTAAATTAAATCCCCCACCAAATAACTTAAATAACCTGCGGGTCCAGCGGCGGTCCGGAACGGCAGCGGTCCGGAACGGGCTCCTGCTCTGAATCTTGTCGTCTTCAGCCGGCGCCATTTTCCAAAATGGCGCCGAAAAATGGCGGCGGCCATAGACGAAAAAGATTGGACGGCAGGAGGTCCTTCCGGACCCCCGCTGGACTTTTGGCAAGTCTCGTGGGGGTCAGGAGGCCCCCCACAAGCTGGCCAAAAGTTCCTGGAGGTCCAGCGGGGGTCAGGGAGCGATTTCCCGCCGCGAATCGTTTCCGTACGGAAAATGGCGCCGGCAGGAGATCGACTGCAGGAGGTCGTTCAGCGAGGCGCCGGAACCCTCGCTGAACGACCTCCTGCAGTCGATCTCCTGCCGGCGCCATTTTCCGTACGGAAAATGGCGCCGGCCATACGCGTATGGCCGGCGCCATTTTCCGTACGAAAACGATTCGCGGCGGGAAATCGCTCCCTGACCCCCGCTGGACCTCCAGGAACTTTTGGCCAGCTTGTGGGGGGCCTCCTGACCCCCACGAGACTTGCCAAAAGTCCAGCGGGGGTCCGGAAGGACCTCCTGCCGTCCAATCTTTTTCGTCTATGGCCGCCGCCATTTTCGGCGCCATTTTGGAAAATGGCGCCGGCTGAAGACGACAAGATTCAGAGCAGGAGCCCGTTCCGGACCGCTGCTGTTCCGGACCGCCGCTGGACCCGCAGGTTATTTAAGTTATTTGGGGGGGGGTTCGGGAGGGTGGGGGATTTAATTTAAAGGGTCGGGGGTGGGTTTTAGGGGGTTTTAGTGTGCCGGCTCACAATTCTAACGATTTATAACGATAAATCGTTAGAATCTGTATTGTATTGTGTTTCATAACGGTTTAAGACGATATTAAAATTATCGGACGATAATTTTAATCGTCCTAAAACGATTCACATCCCTACAGTCTTATCCTACCTAAGCCTGGGCTTTTGAATTTTTTGTGGTAATGGGAAAATCATTCCTGAATACTGTAAAGTGGGTTAGGATTTCTTGGTGGTTTCTGATACTTTATTGCAGCTAATTCAGCTTTAAGGTGAGCCAACTCATTTTTTATAGAAGAGAGCTCCAAACAAATGGGGCAAGCCCTAAGTTTCCAGATGATTTGCCACAAGATAAAGGCTCCACAATTGTAACATTGGATAGTCCTGATTTTGCTCAATTGATTTGATAGAGAATACTTAAGGAATTGCAAAATTTTCAAATTATCTTGTTTCCAATTATGAATCTAGGCAGATTATTTTAGAAAAACAAACCCTGGGGTGGGTGGGTACAGGATTGGGTAGGAGGGAATTAAACATTTGGCACTGACCCATGCTGTTCAGGACTCTGTATCTGCTATTGAGTTTGAACAGCCCCACCTCCAGACAAGCTGGCTACTTCAAGGTGAGATTTCTTTTTCCTTAAATGTTATTCAAATTTACTCCATCTCTTTTTTACTGCTAAAAATCAATATCAATATGCCACACTACGGTGCTACAGTATGAGCCATGCTAAACACACCAACAATGCAATTATAAAATTATTTTTTGCCTATAATTCAAGATTTCAAGGAAATATTATAATATACTCAGCTGAAACCCTTCTGATCAAGATAGAACCAGACAGTAATTGGCACTGACCCCTGCTGTTGAACATTCCCACCCCCAGAAAAGCTGACTACTTTGAGGTGAGATTTCTTTTTCCATAAATGTTATTCAAATTTAGTCCACCTTCTGTATTGTTGCAATGGTAGCCAAGAACTCCATTTTCAGAACTTAGATCTTCTGCATTAGAATGTCAAGTCTGCTTTTGTTACTGGGGATCCCATGTCCGATCCTGGTCATGGAAGAGTAGAGTTAATAGAGGCTGCTGTAAAATTCTGTACATCAAAATGGTGCCATCCACAGGGGTGAATTTTCCAGAGTTAATTAAATCTGGCACGACCGCAGCAGACACTGTTATTTAGCTTTGCAGAGTCAAAGAAAGAAGAGGAGCCAAAGAGAAGCTCCCAGGCCTGGGCTCTGAAGCCTAGGCTTGACCCTTGGCATTGAGACCCGGCTTCCTGGCCAAGGCTCTGGCATTGGGCCTAGGTCCAGACCAAGGTCACAACATCGGGATCTGGCCACTGGGTCAGGTCGTGGCATTGGGCCTGAGTCTGGGCTGAGGTCCCGGGATGAGACCTGGCCTCCAGGTTGGGTTGCAGCATCAGGCCTAGGCCAAAGCCCAGGTGTCAGTACCCAGTCTCTGGGTTGGGTCATGGCATCGGCTTGGGCTCCGGCTCTTGCCTAGGCTGAGGCCCAAGCATTGGGACCTGGCCTCTGGGTTGAGTCGCAGTGTTGGGTCTGGGCCAAGGCCCCAGCTCTGACACCTGGCCTCCGGGTTGGGTGATAATATTGGGCTCTTGCCTAGGCTGAGGATCAGGCTTTGGGACCCAGCTTTCAGGTCAGATTACAGTGTTGGGTCTGGGTCCATACCAAAGCCTCTGCATTGAGACCCGGCCTCTGGGCTGGATTGCGGCATCAGGCCTTAGTCAGGACCAAGGTCCCAGTATTGGACCCTGGTATCTGGGTCAGTCCATGGCATAGGGCTGGGTCCAGTTGGCTGAGGCTGCGGAAACCTAACATGGCCTTGGTCAGGAGGTCAGGAGGCCCCCCCCAAGCTGGCCAAAAGTTCCAGTTGGGTCCAGCTGGGGTCCGGGAGCGGAGGCGCGGAGAAGCACGTGACGTACGCGTCACTCCGACGTGACGCTGACGTCACATGCTCCTCGCAAAGGAATACAGGGATGGCTTCCTGACTCCCCGCTGGACCACCAGGGAGTTTTGGTAAGTCTTGGGGGGGGGGGGGGATTAAGGAGGGTGAGGGGTTTACATTTTTATTTAGGGAACCGGTGAACGTATGGACAGACCCTCAACTTATGGAATTCTTCATATGTCCATATTGAACGAAATCGACCCTCAACTTCAACTTATCAACGCAAACTTTTTGTCTGCACATCCCTAGTGAATTCAGTCTTTGTTGGTTGTTTGAATATAAGTCCTCCTTTCATTCCCCCTGCCATTGAAGCAGTGGGCTGCGCTGGATATGTATTCTAAGTGAAGGATCAGGCTTGATTTTGGGTAGTAACCGCCATAACAAGCAAGTTACACCCATGCTTATTTGTTTTACCAAGACTATGTAATTCAGTCCTTGTTGGTATATGTCTGAATATAAAACATCTTTTCTTCATTCCCCTGCCATTGAAGCAGAGAACTATGCTGGATATGTATTGAAAGTGAAATATCAGGCATTTTTGGTTTGGGGTAGTAACTGCCATAAAAAGCAAGCTACTCCCCTGCTTTTATGTGGATGCAAATCCTTTTTTCCACGTTTCCTCTTACCGTTGAAGCATAGAGCATTAACTGTGTGTATGTTTATTAAATAAAGATATTCATCTCCAGGTAGTAGCCGTCATTCCTGCAATCTACCCCCATGCCTCTTCTCTTCATTCACATCCTCTAGACTTTATTGATCCACAGTATTTATCCCACGCCCCATTGAAATCCTTCACAGTTTTGGTCTTCACCATGTTCCAGGCATCCACCACCCTCTCCGTGAAGAAATACTTCCTGACATTGGTTCTGAGTCTTCCTCCCTGGAGTTTTAAATCGTGACCCCTGGTTCTGCTGATTTTTTTGCAACGGAAAAGAAAAGGAGGCTTCAATTTCATTTTTTGGCCATTTTTTTTTATTGCTTGATTTGCTTTTTTCACATGAATGAAATGAATCAAGCAATCCATGAATCAATATTTGTGGGAAAAAAATCCTCCTGAAAATGAACAAAATAACGAAAATTATTTTTTTTTCCCTTGCACATCTCTAATTGGACTTTCCCCTAGAAATGCTGACAGTGGTGCATATCTGTCATTCACTCACTCACAGCACTCACTGTGCTCATAGTCTTGTGGGGGTCAGGAGGGTCCCCCAAGACTTGTTAAAAGTCCCTGGTGGTCCAGCAGGGGTCCAGGTGTGACCTCCTGCACTCGGGCTGTCGGCTGCCAGTAATCAAAATGGCGCCGATAGCCTTTGCCCTTACTACGTTACAGGGGCTATCGGCGCCATTTTGAATACCGGCAGCCGAAGGCATGGGTGCAGTAGATGGCTCCCAGACCCTCTGCTGGACCACCAGGGAGTTTTGGCAAGTCTTGGGGGGGGTCAGGAGGGTGGGGGATTTGTTTAAATTTGCTCCTTTAGATGGCCGAATAATTCGGTGAAGATTTGTTGTATTCGTGGGAATTGCGATACGTTTCACTTCCTCATGAATACAACAAATGTGGCCCTATACATTGCGCATTGCCAATACATTGCAAATGAATGCACACCCGTAAAAATCAGTAGGGCCCATCAAAGTGGCCCCTAACCCCTACAGTACTACTTAAACCTCATCTCGAGTTACTAGGTGGGCCTCCTATAGTAGCATAAATAGCTAACTACTAAACTACTACAAGGGCTTTATAGAGAGTCTCTCTCTCTCTCCTAAAAATGCCCAAAACACAATTTGCCAAACAATTTCAATTTGTGTTATGGGCATATCACACAGCTTAACACCAATGAAAAAGGTATAGTTATTTTCGGATTTAAAATTGTGCGATATCATGTGTTATGGCTTCTAAGCCAGCCCACTTTTACAAAAATCCCTCCCCGACTCCTCCCCTTTTAAAAATTAGCATCGCCTTAATGCATGCGAAAACACCATAACGCAAATTGGAAAATAACCCCCTTAGCCTGACAAACCACTTTAAATTTTAACCCCTAAATATTCATGCATAAACTCATATCATGGCTCTGAAATGTACTCTAGAATACCTCTTTTTTTATGCAGCTAAACGTATGCATGTCATGAACTACTTCATATCATTTTAGATGACTGAAAATCCACTTACATGTATTCTACATGCATAACTTTTTATTTTACGCATGTAGATAGTAACTAAGCTTAGAAAATGTATCCAATATGTCTAGGGCAATATGGACTCCTCTAATATATTTTATCAGACTTAAGCTATGTTAATATGTTATGGGTCCATCAGACATACTCAATCAAGTCATCATTTCATGCAAGTTTGTAATTTCAGTTATCAGTCCCCATATATAATATAGACCAATAGGCAAAATAATTGTAAAGGGTTTTTTTTTTTTTTTAAATATTTATGCAGACAAAACCTCTTAACTTATAACACAGTAAAGCCTCCCATAAGAAAATAATGCTTCCTACATTGGCTGTGTTTGGATTTCTCTGCATCAAGGCAATCTACATTGGCATCGAAAATCACAGCTACAGGCAACAATCATGTGCCTTCATATTCAAGCAACTTCATGGCCAAAATATCACTTTACAAAATGGAACAGCTCCCTTAAGAAAAAAGGCTCAACAGGTTAGGGTTCTTCAGTTTGAAGAAGAGATGACTGACAGGGGATATGTTAAAGGCTTACAAAATCATGACTGAGGTTGAACAGGTAAATAGAGTATGGCTATATATCCTTACAAATAATATTACAAGTAGGAGACACACCATGAAATTAACAAGTAGCATATTTAAAGCAAATAGGATGAAGCATTTTGTCATTCAATGCATGATCAAACTGTGGAATTTGTTACCGGAGTATATGGTGAAGACATCTAAAATAGTGTGGTTTAAAAGGGGTATGGACAAGTTCCAAAAGGAAAAATGTGTGCCCATTTAAATAGCTCCAAAGACAGGAGAAATCCAAGAAACAAAGCACGAGCTAAGGCTGCACTCAAAAAGTCACTAATGGGTAATATGACATTAGATAGCCAATCAAATTTGAGACAACCCAGAATCAGGAAACATCTAAACATAAATAAAGTGTACAAACAAAACAAACAGTTGAAGAATTCTCAAACTCCGCGGGGGGTGGGGAGGACCGGGACAGAATTGAGAAATCATAAGAACATAAGAACATAAGAACATGCCATACTGGGTCAGACCAAGGGTCCATCAAGCCCAGCATCCTGTTTCCAACAGTGGCCAATCCAGGTCATAAGAACCTGGCAAGTACCCAAAAACTAAGTCTATTCCATGTTACCATTGCTAATGGCAGTGGCTATTCTCTAAGGGGTAGATTTGCAAACCGCGCGATTTGGCCTACTTTTGCTGGCGCATCAGGCGCAAGCAAAAGTACGCTGGATTTTAGTAGATACGCGCGGAGCCGCGCGTATCTGCTAAAATCCGGGATCGGCGCGCGCAAGGCTATGGATTCTGTATAGCCGGTGCGCGCCGAGCCGCGCAGCCTACCTCCGTTCCCTCCGAGGCCGCTCCAAAATCGGAGCGGCCTCGGAGGGAACTTTCTTTTGCCCTCCCCTCACCTTCCCCTCCCTTCCCCTACCTAACCCACCCGCCCGGCCCTGTCTAAACCCCGGGAGGCGTAAATCCCCGCGCACCAGCGGGCCGCTAGCGCGCCGGGACGCAACCTGGGGGCGGGTACGGAGGGCGCGGCCACGCCCCCGGACCACCCCGGGCCGTAACCACGCCCCCATACCCGCCCCCAAAATGCTGCCGACACGCCCCCTTAACGCCGCGACGACCGGGCCCGCCCCCGACACGCCCCCCTCGGAGAAACCCGGGACTTACGCGAGTCCCGGGGCTCTGCGCGCGCCGGTAGGCCTATGTAAAATAGGCCTACCGGCGCGCAGGGCCCTGCTCGCCTAAATCTGCCCGGATTTGGGCGGATTTAGGCGAGCAGGGCTCTTAAAATCCGCCCCTAAGTGAACTTAATAGCAGGTAATGGACTTCTCCTCCAAGAACTTATCCAATCCTTTTAATCAAATGAAAACATGAGTGAATCAAAAGAAAACTGACCAGTTAATTTCTAGGTTTAAACCAGAGGGATGTAAAGTTTGAAGGATATGAATCCAGCGCTGCTCACGTTGGAGTAGGAATCTTGAAAAAACCCATACCAAGGGTGGATAATGTGTAGCAACTTTGATGACGGAGAAACATAAATCTGAAATTGTGTGAGAAACAGTGGACCAATGGACAAGTGGTGAGTCTTGACAATCATGTTTGTTGGATGCAATAACAAAGTTCAAAAACGTGTGTTTAACATGTGGGTGGTCTTCCCCACATAGGGTCCGATGCAATACAGTGCGCTTTGCCCAGCGCACTGTATAATCCACAGTTGGACGTGGGTTGTATGGGAGCTAACTAATCCCCTTATGCAATAAGGGGATTAGCGCCTCTACAATGCACATCCAATGCAGAGTGAAACTAGTAGCACTCATCACATGCAAATGCATGTGAATGAGGCTATTAGATATTCGCTCCCAATGCAAAAAAAAAATGTGTATCTAGGACACACATTTTAGCAATCAGAAATTAACGCCTGGCTGGAGTAGGAATTTTAAGTAGGAGGAACAACTCTTTAAAAAAATAATAAAAAAAGAAAAGTTTAAAAAAAGTGCTGGAGGTGGGGTGCAGGAAGCGGATGCTCAGTTGCCAAGCGTCTGTTTCCTGAACCCCTGGCACATGCACAGGTTAGGAAAATGCACGCTGATAAATCCAGCGTCCATTCTCCAAACCTGACTACCGGTATCAGAAGAAGTGTTTAAATCAATATTAATTTATTCACTCCTTCACTTATTCCCCATTGGTCCTTTTCACTACATTTGTCAGTGAAAGGACCAATCAACTTTCAGGACAACCTTCTGAAAGGTGATTGGGCCTTTCACTGACATGTGACAGTAAAGGGACCAATCAGCAATATGTGAAGGAGTGAATACATTAATATTAAGTGCCATAGAGTTTGGGGAATGGGTACATAATTATATAGACAAGCCTGTTAGAGGTGCAATGTGAGGAGTCTGTAATGGGAATTGGTAGTATAATCAGTTGAACAATGGTGGATATTGACAAAGATAATTCATGCCTTTTAATTTCCACATGGAGCATGACCTGAGAAGGGTGTTGTAAGGGATCCTTGTATTCAGATGATACTAAGAGATATTATATTTTTCATGTGCATGTATACTATGTAACCAGCACTGAAATTTTGAGGGCAAGGAATAAAAGTAATTTTAAATAAGTAAATAAATGAACAAATTGACAAATAAATAAATAGAGATCTCTGAGATTATGATCTCATCGCAATGTGAAACGGGGGATCTGTTTAAACCTCTTGTGTGGTATATCAAACACTGCCAGTGACAAAAGATAATCACACAAGTCTTGTATAAGAGATGTGAAAAAGGAGAAATATATATGAGTTTATCATCCTTAGCAGGATTTTTTTTCTGAAATAAAAGATTATGGACCCGGCACAGGTCTTGGTGATACAGGCCATCCCTGGCCTGGCCCAACGTATTACAGAACAGCAAAAGGTACTAGAGACATTGGCTAACGCCATTAATCAGCTAAGTAATCAGCTGGACGCTGCCTCTACGCCTGCCAAGCCTATTCCTGCTTCACAGGCGCCCTTGTTCCAGCCTTCAGTGCCCTTGTCGGCACCTCTGCATTTTGCAGGTGACCCCTCCTCCTGTAGGGGTTTTTTTGAACCTATGTAACATGCACTTCGCCTTACGACCTGCATGTTTTCCTGATGTAGCTGCCAAAACTACATATATTCTGTCTCTTCTGGACGGGAAGGCCTTGGTCTGGGCATCACCCCTTTGGGAATGGATGGATCTGATACTCAATGACCTCACGGGTTTTTTTGCTCTATTTCGCTCAGTTTTTGATGACCCTGGTCGCAAGACCATCGCTGTATCCACACTCCTGAATTTACTCAAGGTAACCGGTCGCTGATTGAGTATGTCATTGAGTTCAAGACTCTTTCTTCTGAATTTTGCTGGGACCCGGACTGCTGCATGCCATATTCCTTGAGGGATTAAGCTCATGTATCAAGGATGATTTAGCTGCACGAGAACTCCCTGCAACTTTGGACACTCTTATCGACCTCGCTGGTCACATTGATCGTCGGCTATGAGAGCAATCACATGAGATTAAAGGATCCAAGAAAGTTTTATCAGGTGCTTCCCGCATCCGCTCAACATCTACCATCCACACGGATCCTACACCCAATGTCGAGGAGGAAGAACCAATGCAATTGGGGTATAGTCATCTATCTACTAAAGAGAAGCATCATAGACAACCAGGCCATACTGTACCCTCCTGCCCTATCTGTCCAGGAAACTCTCTTACCTAGTACCTGCTGGGGGAATCCTCCTAGGTCTAACAGCACCATCTCCTCCACTAACATTGCCCATCTCTATCAACTTGGACTCCTTGGAGTTTCACACATTGGTGCTCATAGATTCCGGGGCCAGCGGTAACATTATAATGAGACAACTCTTGGAACACCTATGAATCCCCACTGTCCAGACACCTATGCCTCTGCTCTTGTCATCTATCCATGGCGAACCATTACCAGGCGAAGTAATCTGATCCACGGTCCCAATCCAACTTTGCACTGGGTCTATGCACACAGAGACCATCTCATTCTTGGTTCTAGACAAAGCCATACAGCCCATGATCCTTGGACTGCTTTGTTTGCAAGAGCACATACCCCAATTCTATTGGGGTACATTACAGTTGTCTCGCTGGGGCGATTCTTGCCATGGGAAGTGTTTAAAGACAGTTTCTCCCATGCCCTGTCTCACAACTCCTACCTCTCTTCCAGGCCTTCCACCACAGTACTCATCTTTTGAAGATGTCTTTTTCAAGAAAGCCGCTGACACCCTGCCGCCACATCATTCCTTCGACTGTGCCATAAACATAATACCCAACACCGAGCCTCCCAGAGGAAGGTTCTACCCACTTTCTCTGACCGAGACCAACACCATGTCTAAGTATATTAAAGAGAACTTAGCGAAAGGCTTTATTCAACCTTCCAAGACTCCTGCTGGGGCCAGATTCTTCTTTGTAGGAAAAAAAAATGGCTCTCTCCAACAATGCATAGACTACCGTGGCCTCAACGAGATCACTCAGAAGGATCGTTACCTGCTGCCTTTAATATCAGAACTTTTTGACAGGCTCCTAGGGGCCAAGATCTTTACTAAATTGGACCTTAGAGGAGCCTACAATTTAGTGAGAATACACCGGGGCGATGAATGAAAAATAGCTTTTAACACCCGTGACGGCCATTTTGAGTATTTAGATATGCCGTTTGGCCTCTGCAACGCCTCGGCAGTTTTTCAAAACATGATGAACAAAATGTTTAGAGAAATGCTGTACACCTGCGCAGTGGTATATCTGGACAACATTTTGGTTTTCTATCAAAACCTTCAGAGCCACCACTTAGACATCACAAATGTCTTACAACGCCTAAGAGACAACCAGTTATATGCTAAACTGGAAAAGTGCTCTTTCACCAGGAGACAGTTCCCTTCTTGGGCTACGTGGTTTCTAGTCAAAGGTTCCAGATGGATCCAAAAAAGACCAACAGCATTTGAGATTAGCCCCAACCGACAGGCCTCAAGGCCCTTTGAAGATTTCTGGGATTCACCAATTACTACAGATTGTTCATCAAGAACTACTCTATGCTAACCATGCCTCTTACAGTGATGATTCGGAAGGGTGCCAACCCTTCACAGTGGTCCCCTGAAGCTGTGACAGTCTTCCAAGAACTTAAGGAGGCATTTTTGCAAGAGCCGTGCCTACGCCACCCAGATCCCCGACGACCTTTCATCGTCGAAGTAGACGCGTCAGACATTGGGGTCAGCGCTGTTCTCCACCAGTAACACATTACACCCATGCTCCTTTTCCTCCCGGCGATTCTCTCCCATGGAGCACAACTACGGAATAGGAGACAAAGAACTGTTAGCGGTTAAGTTGGCCTTCAAGGAGTGGTGCCCCTGGCTTGAAAGAGCACAGCATCAAATCACGGTCTATACCGACCACAAGAACCTCGAGTACCTGCACCACGCTCAACGCCTGAATCACAGACAAGCCCAGTGGTCTCTATTCTTTACCCAATTTAATTTCATTTTGCGATACCGGCCAGCGAACAAGAATATCCGAGCTGATGCTCTTTCTCATTCATTCACCATGGAAGATGTCCCTGACATGCCACGCCACCTCATCGGCCCAGTGAGGGTTCTTCTCGCTGCCACACACACAGTGCCAGCCAGGAATACTGTGGTCTCCTGATTGCTCAGAAGGAAGATCCTTAGATGGGCACATGACTCTTTACTCACAGGCCATCCTGGACAGGCTAGAACGCTCTCCTCACTACAAAGATATTATTGGTGGCCCTCTATGAGAAAAGATGTCCAAACGTATGTAGATCCACTAATGGCTATACCAACATAAATCTATCATTGAAAATAGTTAAGACGCGTACTGCACATTATCTTATGACCATCATACTAGGCATCATCGTTTTAAGCTATCGCTTTTAATACTCTGCCTTATATTTAATCATAGGTCATTTAGTTGGAAAATCCCATACAGTCCTTTTTTAAAAAATTTTTTATATGCTATTAAAATTATGAAATACTTAACTTAATATTTAAGCAAATTCATGTGGTCTCAGCTTAGGACAAGAAACCCGACACGGTTCCGTGTTTCGGACTGCTGGCAATCCAGCAAGTCCTTTCTCAAGGGTAATATTCCTGCATCAAATGAAACTTAAATGATTATTCATGCACATTAAATATATTTCACCAACCAACTCTATACTCTCAGATCAGTGACATTTCCAAAGTACTCACAGTTCATATTGAAAGATGACGATCCAGCGTTTTAGTTCAAATAATTGTCATTTCCGGGAACCTCCGGAACTGACTTAAATACTGACCAAGTGACATCATTAGTCTCCGCCTCCCCTAAATGAGGGAATACCACTCAACAGAGGCATTTAAACCTCCAGGTGCTACAGTTTGCAATTTAAAGATCCATTGTTGCTCTTTAAAATTCAAGATCTTATTGATATCTCCCCCTCGCAGATGCATTTGTATTCTCTCCAAAACTCGCCAGTGAAGATCATCAAATTTATGATGGAATTCTTTACAATGTATGACCATTGGAACTCTGAGTTTTTCTGTAAAAATACAGCTTCTATGCTCTATCAATCTAGTGTGCACCATCCTCTTGGTTCTACCTACATAATATAATTTACATGGACATTGAATCAAATATATTAAATGCGTTGAGGAACAGTCTGAGTATTGAAAAGCTCGATGGACAAATCCATAGGAATCTTCCCAGGTTTCCCCCCATAATTGCTTGATCGCATACCGAACAACTTTGACAAGACCAATGTCCCCAGGGGAATCTAGGGTCTGTGACTATTGGTTCTTTCAAAAAAGAGTGTACCAGGGTGTCACCAATATTATGTCCCTGACTGTAGGTAAAAAGGGGGCGTTCTTCAAAGACCTCCAAATGTGGTCGTAAGACTGTCCAATGACGTGTAATGAGAGATGCTATCAACACTGCTCGATCTGAAAATGGTATTGTGCAAACTAAAGGAGACTGGCTTTCATCATGTACTTAACTAATAAAAGCCAATAACGTTCCACATTAGAAGCTCTTTTTAAGGCTTTCTTGATATAACGAATGGGTTAGCCTCATTGCAATAGCCTGCTTGCCAATATTTCAGCTTGCTGGAAAAATTCTTCTTTCTTGCTACATAAGCATCTTAACCGCAAGAATTGCCCAATAGGTAAATTCTTGTGTTGATGATGGGGATGGAAACTAGTGTAGTGAAGCAAAGTATTTTTTTCACATGTCTTCCTAAATAGACTTGTAGTAATTCTTCCTCCATCTTTTTTTATATGTATATCTAAAAAATCAATTTGAGACGAATGATATGACATAGTAAATTGTAAGTTGTTATCTAATGTGTTGATCCATCAATGGAAAGCTTGCAGGGTTACCTCATTACCACGCCAGAGGAAAAAAACGTCATCAATGTATCTTGTCCACTCTGATACAGGAAGAAATTCAACAGCATTATAAAGATAATACTCTTCAAATGATGTAACGTATAAGTTAGCTAAACTGGGGGCCATACTAGCCCCCATCGCAGTTCCATGGATTTGCTGATACCAAATGTTTTGGAAAATGAAAAAATTATGGCACAGTGCCATTTCTGAAAACATCATAAGAAATTCAGTAGGGATCCTATGAGGACGGATGCATTTCTCCAAAGTTGTCTGTATAATTGCTAATGCTTCATTTTGGGGGATACTAGTGTAGAGTGCCTGGATATCCATTGTGACAAACAGCACATCAGTCACATTGTCTAAAGAATCTAATTTTGCTAACATATGGTTAGTATCTTTGCAAAACGACTGGACTTCAGAAACAAAAGATTGTAAAAAGGAGTCTACAAATATAGACAATGGCTCAAGCAAGGATCCAATTGTGGTAATGATGGGGCGGCCAGGAGGATCTACAAGATCCTTATGGACCTTGGGGACCATATATATTGTGGGGGCCATCGGATGTTCAACACATAAAAATTGTGCTTCTCTCGTAGTAAGGCATCCCAACAAAAACATGTCTACCAATTTTTTAATTTTTTTCTGTAATCCTACTGTAGGATCTTCATTAAGAATTTGATAGTTCATAGGATTTTGAATATGCAACAGAACTTTAGAGATATAATCTTTTTTATTCTGCACTACTAAAGAACCCCCCTTATCAGCCTTTTTAATGATGATAGTTTCCTCATGTTTTAATGCAAGTAGTGCCTGAAATTCAGATTTGGACAGATTAAGACGGGATCACATAGGTGCGTGCACGCACAGGTCAGGTTAAACACTGCTTGGCGGGAACCTCAGGAGCAACCCCCACTGATGATGTCTCCACTCCTGGATACTTAAGCCGACTGAACCTGACCACTGAAGACTTGGCAACGAGTTACCTCTTTGCTAATTCTGCACCTCACACTATGGACTTCCATTCCAGCTCCTCCTCTGGTGAGACACCCTCTGGGTACCCGCTCCTTGGGGGCCCTACCTTGTCTCTGGCTATACACTACTCAGAGGGCCTTCTGCCTTGGGCTTTCGCTCTACCCTGCATCTCAGGACTACTGCAGGAATGCACCTTGCTGTGATACTCTGAATCCTTGGATTACTTCCTATGTCCTGTGTACCCTGCACTGTGAGCCCCTACCGCATTCACCTTTAGGACCTCCTATCAGCACATCATCCTGTGGACCTCCTTCATACCATCATCTGTAGGAATCTTCTGGCGTACCACATGCTGCAAGCCACCACCATTCCTGACCTACTTGAGGAACCCCGCTGGCGTACCCTGCGCTGCAGGCCACTACCAAGCCATCTCTACGAGAGGACCTTATCGGTGTACCCCACTCTGCGGACCATTACCAGATTACTACTAGGAGGTATTCCCTCTGGTTCTACCCCATTTCACAAACATTGTGCTGGTCTTGCACTGTCCGCTTCTCTGGCAGTCCCTCTCTCTCTCTCTCTCTCTCTGTCTAATAAAGACTCTATTCCACAGCTGTGTCTGAAACCTGCCGAGCCCTCGCCTCCCAATGGTAAGACTCACAGGGCTCCTCCCTGTGGGTGGTACCATCACTTCTGTCGGCCCAGGGGCCCACAAATATACAAAACCCTAACACAAGCATGGCATTGAGTGCACAGAGTAGGGATAAATGACCTCTAAATGTTGTCCTGGAGGTAACTTTGTAATTTGAGGCTAACACGTACAGCATTCACTTAACCATCATGTTCTCAACCACTATCAGGAGCTAGTTATCCAGGGTAATCATTTCATTGATGGTCTTTGTCAACACATTTGATGCTGCCTGCCTCTTGCCCTGGGCCAGTGTTGTGGAACACCACATCTGCTCCTGGTGGTTTGCTGATGATTCTGGGATGGGGCTGCTGAACTGCTGCTTCTCTGTGGGAAAGAGTTGGAGGTCATCTGCTTGAGAGGTGGAATACTCCTTTTCATAGATTTCCTGTTCCTTTTACTACGATATTGATTGGAAGGCGGTGTCCCCAGAACCGTGCCAGCTTCCTCTACAACCAATATTTATGGGTGCTGCTTTTGAAAATGATGAAATATACCACTGTTTAAAAGATTGAGTGATAGCCTTTTGACAATTAATGCATGCTACAAACATGCTGATCCTCTATATCTCTAAAATACCTCCATAGCTCTGAAGTCTTGCAGGATCCTCTCTCTGGATCTTTGGGTGTCGCTGGGTCTGGAGTTGAGAAAAGAGCAGGAGGTAAAATGCCTGGGGTGCCTTTCTTGCTCTCAACTGCCTGCTCTTTCTGGAGTATTATCTTTACATTGTCAGGATCATTTACTATCTGTGGCTGCACACTGGATATCACACTACTATCTCAGTTCTCCAAACACTTCTCAGCCACTGGACTTTCAATATCCCTTCCTTTACTTCTTCATATCCCTCAAATGATTCATCTGAATCAACAAGTTCTTCCAATATCTGTAAAAGACACTGATCATAACAAAACAAGCAGTGTTGTATTGGTTTTGGCTGATGCTCTCCTTCTCCTAGCAAACCCTTGCTACTGCTGCGACCTTCCTCATCATCTGATTTTTTTTTGTCCCTGCACCATACAAGCAGTAAAGATGGGAGCAGGTAGTTGCTGTTCCATTTTCTCATCCAATCCTGCTTCACCAGCTGATTTTCCCCTTAAAATAAAAATCCCTTTTGAGCTTGATAGGAGGATTCCAGATCCTCATCCTCTTCCTATCATCCACACCACTGCTACTTGTGCTGGCTCCTGGTTTCTTTGGTGGAAGAGCCTTCCTTCTTCCTCTTCATTTGCCTCATTTTAATTTTGATGCCAGTAGCCTTATGGAACCTATTAAAACAAATCTAGTTGTTAAGGGGCTTTCACTCTTACAATTTTCTTTGTATGCCCTATTGTGGGTACACACATAGAGATAGCAGACCCATCAGCCACTTCTGTCATAGTCAAAACACAGCATGTATTCCAATGATGCTTGTTGAGTGACTATGTAAACATAAGAAAATAAGTCAAACTTAGTGCAAGCATCATACAAACAAAAATCAGGACATACCCACACTGACTCTTTTATACAGAAAAAATAGAAAGGCCACCTCTAAGACAATGCAGCTCACACACTGGAAGCAATAAGCACAGATCCTCTCTATCTGTATCTTTCTTGCAGCCCCTGGGGCATTATCAGCTATATTGAAAGTCTACTCTTACTCTAATGATACACACTCACTGAGATTACAGACCTTCTCCTGCTACTAGGTAATACCCCAAAGCACTGCTCGCACAATGTTAGTGAGTGACTTTAACAGAACACTTTGCTTTCTCCTGTAAACTATCATTTTTTCTAATGTTTTCTTTCATTGTATGTCTTAAAGCAAGGAGTTTTAGAATCTCTGCCTTATTTATTTATTTACACACTACATATCACTAGGACTTGTACTAGTGATATGTACGTGTACTAGTACTAGTACGTGATTTGTACTAGTATGTACTAGTACATATCACTAGACGTGATATGTACTAGTACATACTAGTACATATCACGTCTTATCTGTACTAGTACATATCATTAGTACTTATCTCTCTGATAACCAACAGAAGAATGACTGAGAAAAAAATGGTTACTACTCAACATGTTCTTAGTTTTGCTTTCACCTAAAAAATGATGTGGCCATGACATGCAGCTGCCAACTGGCAAAGGCTTCTTGAAAAAATGGTGAATATTGATTGGTAATGCTCCTTTCTTGAGCCATCCACAACTGGCTCCACCTTAAATGTTTTCCCCATAGTTATTGATGGGGCCTCTGTTCCTCTAAACTGTAGAGATGTGAATCGTGTGATCGATCGTCTTAACGATCGATTTTGGCTGGGGGGGAGGGAATCAGATCGTCGAGGTTTTGTTTTTATAAATATCGTGTAAATCGTGAATCGGGGGAGGGCGGGAAAACCGGCACACTAAAACAACCCTAAAACCCACCCCGACCCTTTAAAATGAATCCCCCACCCTCCTGAACCCCCCCAAAATGTCTTAAATTACCTGGGGTCCAGTGGGGGGGTCCAGGTGTGATGTTCCACTCTCGGGCCACGGGTGCGTTGATAGAAATGGCGCCGGCGCTACCTTTGCCCTGTCAGATGACAGGGCAAAGGTAGCACCGGCGCCATTTTGGTTCCTGTCCCCCGGCGTCACGAGCGTAGGTGGTCATTCCCGGACCCCCGCTGGACTTTTGGCAAGTCTTGTGGGTGTCAGGAGGCCCCCCCAAGCTGGCCAAAAGTCCCTGGGGGACTTCCCCCGATTTATGATTTTTGACGATAAATCGGGGGAATTCCTATTATATATCGCCTCTAACGATTTTTGACGATTTAAAATATATCGGACGATATTTTAAATCGTCAAAAAACGATTCACATCCCTACTAAACTGTGCACATAAATACGAGCATACAAGTCATGAACTCTGTGCATATAGCAAAACACAGTGGGCATAAGAAATCCTGATATTATTCGCATAATACTAGTTTGTAACACACACATTTGAACTCAGCTTATAAAAAGTTGCAGAAAAGATAATGTTTGCACATGTAGCCTTTCAAAAATTAGAAGGAACATTGCATGGGACTAAAATGAATGAGCCACAAAGAATTGAGATTTCTTCAGCCATTCAGTTTGGTTGCCCCATTGTTCATGGCTTTCCATTTGGGTAAAAATGAAAGCACATCCCTAATAAGCATCTTTCATGGATAATAACAAAAAGATAATTTTTAAAAATTATGTAAATACCACTTCTCATGACTGACCAGCCACTTCACAGCAGATAACATTCAAGTACTAAAGGTATTTTCCTGTTTCCAGAGGGCTTACAATCTAAGGGGGGTCATTTATTAAGCCTTGGTGTTTTCATTGCAGCTTAGTGAACCCTGCAGTATTCCTGTGAGCAATAAAAAACTGTGAGGGAAAAGTGCTATGGGTTATTAGCTCTCAACAAATTCCATGCAATGGCAGCCTCACAGTCAGGAGTTGCAATTTTGTTAAAGGGCCCAAGCAGACTGAATTCTAGAGATGTACAAAGCCCAAACCTTTCGGTTTGAGCTTCCTTTTCGGCCCGAGCTTCATTTTCGGCACACCACAGGAAATATGGTATTTCCCGTGGTTCGGGCCTTTGAAATTCATGGGGACCTAAATTTCAGGTTAGTGCGTGCTAACCCAAAACCAAATTTTTCACGAAATTTTGGGAAAACTTTGCTCGGGTTTTGGGGTCCCCGAACCAGGACAAATTAGGCAATTTTGTTGAAATTGCCTAATTCTTCCTGAACGAATGCACATCCCTACTGAATTCCCTCCCAAATTGTGAAAAAAACCTCAAGGGTTTTGTAAGGAAATCCCATCCCCCCGACCTATCACTCCACCACTCCTAGAGGTGGCCCTGTGGAGGAAGTTTTTTAAAAAATAGCATACAGATGCAGAGCACAGGCCCCTCCCCTCCTTTCTCAACCCTGCCCCTTTTTCAAAAGTTTTACCCAGGCTCACTGACCTTTCCCCATCATAACCAGACTCACAAACCCCGCTCCTCCTTGACCATACTTTTCAATCCCTGGTGGCCTAGTGCAGCCTGGAGCTCCCCATAAGCTCTGGACCCTAGGCCATTGCTGAAAAAAATGGTGCTGGCCAGCCAGGTTTCAATTTATACCCTCTTCTGAGGCCGCGTCTAAGTGTAGCATTGGGTGGGGCAGGGGGTCTTACAAGACCCCTGGGGGATTTTTTACACTTTGGGGAGATTTTGGACCAATCAGGTCCTTTAACTCCCTGCTCTGGGAGCATCACGACATGCATTAACATCATGGCACTCCCAGGGAATGTTGACATATATAACTTTCCTGAAAATATAATGCAGTTTGTGATTTTCCAGGCAAGTTGCATTATTTTATTTCTAAGAAATTACCAGTAATGCAATGCTTTGCCTGCATTTGTATGCAAAGCAGCTCGTTATTTATTTTTGTATTAATCGGGAAGAAAGTAGCATGTGATATTTAATATACCACAAGTTAATATTGTATTAATGTGTGTACTACGCTGAAATGCCTAACTCAGCTTAGTAAATGACTCTAAAAGTTTGTTCCTAAGGATTCAATGTCTTATCGTTTTGTCTTTTTATAATAGTACAAGTTTTATAATGAAAAATACGGAAGAATTCTTACCTGGATGAAACCAGAAGACTTCTTACAACCCCTGCACACTGTATTGGCTTCCGGGCCCATTTCTGAACTTTCCCCATAACCCCAATCCCATTCTTCCTACCTTACTCAGCATCCCCTCCACGGGCACAGGAGCACAGTATAATCATACGATCTAAGTGGCTTCCACTGTTGCTTTGATAATTCTATTTCGTTGTTCGGCCTTAAAGAAAACAAACTGAAATGCTGGCATGTCTTCATATTTTTCATTTTGTTTAAAAACAAATGCATACCCCTGTTTGTTAAAGGGTAAATGATTTTTTTTATTTCATAGTTTCATATACTAGATAATTTGGCATTTCTTCAATTATAACTGAGGAATTTATGCACTGAAATTATTCAGAATCCACTGATTGTTCACCTAAGTCACCCTGTTGCCTCATAACCCACAAGATCTTTTGCCAAAGAACCTTGCTTTGAAGATGATAACATGTCAGTTGTACATAAAAGAGTTCTCAACTGAACGGTGTCAATGTCTTAGCAATGATGATCGCTTCCAGTAGTTATTCTTCATATGGATTGCAGGGCTTTGACCGGTTTCATCAGATGTCACCAAGACTGTGAAATAACACAACTCTGTCTGGCAGCAGACAGTGGGGAACAAAAAAAAAAAAAATTCCCAACAAAAGCTGCAAACAAAAACAGTGCACGTCATGGAGAAATTGCCTTGGCATGCAGGTCATTGGTGATTTCATTTGTAAGTAATGTTTTGATTGTCACAGATTATATGTTGCTCTCATCCCCCTGACATTTGTTGTACAGCGGGATTGATTTTTGTGCTCCAGTATGAAAAGGTCACTTTGATCAATGCAGTGTAATTGGCACTAAATTAGGATCATATCAGGTTATTTTGCTATTTAATGATGAAATATTAAAGAATAGCATGGGCAGATTGTAGGCACTAAAGTGTACTTTAAACCTGCGGTAATGATGTTTTATTTTGTAAAGTAAAATGGAGAGAAAAACCACTAAAGTGCAGAAAATGACTGTGATGTATTGGAAGAGTGGCCTGGAATTATATATTTTCACTTCAGATAGACTCTGAAAGCTCCAGACACAAAACACCAAACCCAGCAGCCCTGCATCTGCTGTACAGAGAGAAACCTTATATGGAAGTCTAATGATGATTATGCTCATTACATGCTAGTTAGAAGTGTTAAGCCTTTTCATTCTGTATATAGTAATTATGTTTAAAAAAAATTGTGGTTCTTTACCCATTTATGAGAAAAGCCCTACTTCTTGAATCTGAAACTTGCTCACGGTCCCACATGTGCGTTTGTTTTCTGTGCAAAAAATGAAGTAGTTTTGAGTGGAAGAGCAGAGAATGGGTTGGTAGATAGATTGTTGTTGCTGTGGTTGGCCCACATTTGGAAACTAAGGTAATTTTAAGCACCAGAAGCAATGCTAAATATGGTATATTATTGGTTTTCTGCATTATTAGTATGTACATGTTTCCCTATTATTCAGAAATTGAAGAGGGTGGAACTGCATAAACTTTTAAAGGTCATTAATGCTGCAGGAAATGTGTTTGGAGCTTCACTGTTTAATGAGTATGTCATCCAACTACAGCATCGTCTGCAAGGCCATTAAAAGAATATCACTTTTTTTTTTAACAGGAAATAGTATTCAATAAATCATATTATAACAGGATGCAGTCACATTTGTTTATAAAAGTATTTAATATGTTAAAATAATATATATTGCAATATGTGATAACTAGATGACAACCATGGAAATTCAGCAGAGGCCCCTATGAATTGTCCTCCCCTTCACCCCAGCCCGGCCTACTGTCCCGCTCCATGCCCTGGTACAGTCTACTCAGTCCCATCACAGGCTGCATCCGCCCCCCCCCCCCCCCCCCGCAGCCCCAGGAGCAGCACAGCCTTCTCACCTGCCCTCAGACCCTGCCCAGACTACCTCCCAGCCCCAATCCCAGCACAGCCACCCATGGAAAGTCCACAGTTTCCTATTTATTGCCTTTCTCCCCAGCAGGCCTGCTCTTTCCCTTCCAGCACAGCTTACCTCCACCCTTGCAGTCCCAGCCCTAGCACTTACCTCCCAGAAGCCTCAACACAGCCTGTACCCCTCCAGCCCCAGGAGAGCCAGCATCCCTAGGCCAAGCCCCTGGCCCCGCTCCCAGAACACCCGGCACCCTGCACCAGCCGAAGCCCCAGCCACCCTCGCCTCCAGATATTGGACTCATTCTCTGTGGACTAGGAGTTCTTTGCACTGAATGCACACATACAAACGGTATCTAAACAATTAGGAATAAAATAAATACATACATGCAACCTCTCTCCGACTAGTAGATAATCATACTTGTTGCACTCAGTGTAAAAGACTGGATAGTCCCCTCTCACTGCTGGACTACTGTCTGCATCTTAATTTTATTAAGTCGTTAGTGATTTAACATGTAAGGTTGTTCAAACTAATGTAAAGTACTTATAATCTATTGGTTTATTATATATTTGTCTGTCAGTGATCCTCCAGGGAATACAATTAATCAACTTATAACTGCCCGGTTTCACAGCTTATTGACTCTTGTTTTGAACTCATTTTCTATTGTTGTATAAAATAAATAAATCTATTGTTGAAAGTTTATAAGAAGTGGTGTTTTGATGCATGCCTTCTGATCCCCAGCTGCTGGAAAGAACAGGGATGTGGAAGTTGGTGTGGAATTTTAAATAGGTTAAGACCATCTCGTTATGGCTTTCTTGGGTCTATATAAAAGGGTTAACTTCACAGAATGGAGTTCTATTGTGTAGCAATTATAGAAAAGCTAAACAATAATTTTTCTACTACATTTGGTAATGACACAATACTTAGATTAAGAAATAACTGTCTGAAACTATGCTTTATTGTTAGAATGTACCTGGAATGAAATCATAGTGAAACTAACAAGAAGATCTCCTTTTAGTGTCTTCTAAGTAAACATGTTTATTGGAAAGGAAATGGAATACATCATACAGTACTCTCTTCAAGAAAGATGGAGGATAAAAGACAACTTGTTCTAGGATCTAAGATGGAGGATAAGAGAAGTAACAGAAGAAAAAAGAGCATATATTAGCTTATGTTAGATAATTATAAATCAGTATAATCAGTGATGAAGGTATAAACCTCGTCTTTGATTGATTTCATGCTGTGACATAAATAGAAGTGTATGAGAAATAGGAAAAGAGATAATTATTTCATTGGTTAAGTATGTTTATAATGTTATTGAAAAAGTCTATAATGTTCTGATCCTGTAATTATGGGGAGAGTAACAGTTAACTATTTCTGTCTAAGCTTGTATTTTTTTTTTTTCAATAAACCACAAAAGGAGAAGTTCCTGTCTTGTAATTAATTTTTAAGTGCAGCTTGTCAAAATGTTTGCTCTCTGGAGATGAGAGGTCCTGGATTTTTATTTTTTTTAGAAACCAGGAATCTGTATTAGTAAATGTTGCGATCCTGCCCGCGAAGAGCGCAGGCAGGCTCTTACCCCATGCGGCCAGTTGGGCCGCTGCTGCCGCCGCGGCCGTCTCTCCGTGGTGTCCGGGCTCCTCCCCGGCTGCCTTCTGCTCCGTGCAGCAGGGCCAACCCGCTGTGAGCTCTCCCTCGCAGTCGGGACCCCCGCTGTCTCTCCTGGCTCTCCCCAGCGTGCTCTGCCGCTCCCGGGATCCTCAGCTGGCAGGGAGGGCGTCCCTGCCGGTGCCCGCTGCTGCAGTCCGGGTCCTCGCCCGGCAGGGAGGCCGTCCCTGCCGGTGCCTGCAGCTCTCTGCTCCTTCTCCAGCTCTCTGCTTCTTACCTGATGCTTCGCGGCTGGGAGCCGCTCCTGCAGCCTGCCATCGCTCCTTACCTTCAGCCTATGGCAGGGCTGCTCCCGCTGCCTGCCTGCTTCTCCTTGGGCCTACCACGTGGCTGGGAACGCCACCAACGACCCAGCTCTCTTCGATCCAGCTCCCTAGGGCGCGGGCGCGCGCCTCTCTACTCCTCTTCAAGGCCAGCCAGGTGTGGCCCCCTGCTGACCTATCCCTGGGCGTTGACCTCATCAGCCCTACTAAAGGGCTCAGCATCCAGTCTAACTTTGCCTTCGCAAGAAGTTGGTCACTCCTGGGATCCTGCTATCCTTTGCTCCAGGAGTCATCCGTGTTCCAGCACTTCTGCAAGGTCCTGTATTTCTTGTTCTTCGTTCGAGCTCCTCGTCTTGTCCAGATGTCCACCTGCTGTTCCAGTCCCAAGGTTTGTCTCCTGATCCAGTATCCATGCTCCTGTCCTGATGTTACCTGCTGTTCCAGATGCCCATGTTCCAGCCCTGAGGTGTGTCTCCTGATCCAGTATCTGTGTTCCAGTCCTGATGTTACCTGCTGTTCCAGATGTCCATGTTCCAGCCCGGAGGTCTGTCTCTTGTTCCAGTATTCATAGTGTTTGTTCCTGACCCTGATACTTTAACCTGCCTTAGGCTGCCAGTGTGCAGCAAACTTGCCTTCGGCTGCCAGGAGTGCAGCACCAGCTTTCGGCTGCCAGGAGTGCAGCAACTTGCCTCGACTGCCTGGAGTGCAGTAAACCACAGCTTCCTCTTTCCTGTGCTCTCCTGTTCTCAGCGTGGTCCGCGGCCAGCCTTCCAGGGCTGTGTAGGGCGTGCATGGGACAGGGTGGTCCACGACTCAGTCCCCCGGGTGGCCTGAGTAGGGCGCCCTGAGGGACAGTGCCCATGTCTTCCTTCAGCCCTCGTTCCTGAGTCCACCTCTGTGCATCCAGGACCTCGTCCTGAGTCCATGTCTGTGCCTGAGTCCACCTCTGTGCATCCAGTACCTCATCCTGAGTCCACGTTTGTGCCTGAGTCCACGTCTATGCATCCAGCACCTCGTTCCTGAGTCCACGTCTGTGCCTGAGTCCACATCGTTCCTGAAGTCTCGTCAGTATCTCAATGTTCCAGTCTTCGCTGCCCTGGCCTCCATCCGGCCTGCCGCTTCGTGCCGTACCCTGCGGCAGGTCCAAAAGGGCTGGGAACGGTTGGAGGACTGTTCATAAGACCAACATTGCGTTGTTGGGTCTTCCGAAGCGTGCAGGTCCGGAGGAGGGCCTGTCTTCCCAGTCACCACTCCAGCCTCGTTCCTGTCAAGCCCATACTTGGGCATGCCACGCCTACCACGGCACCTCTTCAGAGTTCCGCTGGGGTCGAGCCGTGGCCCAAGGACACACATCTCCTGGGAAGTGGGACCGCTCTCCTAGCGCTCCACAACAGTAAATAAGAAACTGGTTTTCCTAATTCTTGCATTGGTTTGAGGGAAATGAAGCCTAAATTACTTGAAGTGTTCTCTAGAATCTTCTACTGGAGCCAACTGGGAAAAGTTGCAGATGAACCTTCTAGTGTGGGGACTGTGAAGCTGTAGATGAGTCTTCTAGTATAGAAGACTCACAATGTCCTTGTTATGGTTATGAGAGAATGTGAACCCTTGGGCTGAGATGAGAGATGTCTCCGCCCAGGGGGAGGAGCCCTGTGAGCTTCGCCATCAGCAGGTGTAGTCTCAGTGGCATAGGACACAGCTAGAAGTAGAGACTTTATTATGAGGAAGGAAAATAATGTCCACAGAATAGTAGATGGGGAAGTACAGTTCTGAGCAAGGTAATTATCCAAAGAGAACTACAGCTGAAAAAATCCAGTAGTGGCCTGCAGGGCAGAGTACGCCATGGATCTCCTCTGACGAGGCAGGCAACTTCAGTAATACAGATCTGTTAGTGTCCCGCGGAGCAGGGTATGCTGAGGATGACTGTATAGCAGATGTTGAAGCTAGTAGAGATGCTGGAACCAGGAGATGGCTCCTGTAGCTATACTGTAGATATTCTGTAGGAAAGCTGAATGGCTTCTACTGAAGAAAGATGGTAGTGGCCCGAGGTCGGGGTACACCATGTGGAATCTGTGATGCAGCTTGAGTAGTAGATGTATGTAGAATTACTCACAGTAGATGATTCCTGGAGAGAGAGAGAAACCTCAGAAGCGGGTCTAGAAGCAGTCAGGCAGGAAGGCCCTCCAAGGAGCAAATAGCCAAGAACTCAGGGAAGCCCCCGAGGAGCAGGTACTCAAAGCGTCCAATTGCCAAGACCAATCAGGAACAGGAAGTTCTTGAGTGTGGAGAAATCAGCCAGATGGAAGTCTTTGTTAACTCAAAGAAGGCAAGGGCTGGTCGGGTTAAATACTGAAGTGGGTTGACGTCATCAGGAGGGGATGCCCCCGAGTTTCCCGCCATGACGTCTTCAAACGAGGCCCTTGTGCGCACACACCTAGGTATTTTCGGGTCCAAGATAGCGGTCGGCAGTGCCCACACTGTGCAGAGAACACCGGAGAGGTCAGCGGGGATTGGCAGACACTGCCATTCTTCTCAGACTTGATGGAGCAGGAAAGAAAGAAGTGAACATGAGAGGTCGCAGCCATCTTTGATCGACAGGCATAACAGTACCCCCCTTCTTAGGGCCCTTCCCAGGGGATTTCAGCTTCCTAGGATGTGTCCTGTGGAACTGTTGGATTAATTCCTTGTCGAGGCTCCCAACTATTTTCCTCAGGACCAAATCCTTCCCAAGAAATAATATATTCCCATCATCTACCATGTCTTTGTACATCAAGAATGTCTTTCACTTGATACGAGATGTCTTTTTCGGCAGAGAGAGGCTGGGGTTCTGGTTTTTCTTGGAGAACTTTAACAGGATGAGTGGCTTCAGAAGGGAGATATGAAATGCATTATGTATTCTGAGTGCCAGTGGTAGCTTCAGACTGTACATGACTGGACCCAGGCGGTGAAGAAATGAAAAGGGTCCTATGTACCTTGGCACAAATCAGACTGATGGTAGTTTAAGGAGGATGAAGTGGGTACTCAGCCATACCTTGTTGCCAGGTTGTAATTGTGGTGCGATTCTGTGATGAGCATCATAGAACTGTTTGGCTTGTTGTGCAGCCTTCTGGAGGAGTTCCTTTGTGTGTTCCCACAACTGATGTAATTCTTACGCCGATGCATGGGCTGCAGGTGAAGCTACGGATAATGGCATTGGTAGTGGAGTGTTATGGTTAAGCGGTGTTTGGGTGGATTCTTGGATACTGTGGCAGATGACCACACCCACAGGGAGGAGCCCTGTGAGGCGCCACAGTACTGGGCTAAACGCAGGATGCACAAACACAGAATTAGTTCTTTATTTATACAGCTTGAAGAATACCACCAGTGGCAGTAGTGAGGTAGTCTGGAAGTAGCAGTCTCAGGGCCCTTGGCAGAGGGGACCCTTCTCACCCCATTGGTATAGGGGAATTCTGGTGTAGGTTTCCCAGTAAGACAGTACTGTGGATGTGATAGACTGAGAGTTAGATTACTCACTAGATGGTTGCTGTAGGTATGCGATTCCACCAGGTTGAAGAAGATGGTACAGGTACTGAAGCAGGGAGAGCAGGCCCTCGAGGAGCGAGTACCTGATCCCTGTAAGGCTCCTGAAATAAAGCAGAGGGCCCCCGAGGAGCGGGTACCCAGGTTAGAAAATACCCCAAAGGGAAGAGAGAGAGCTTCCAGCGGCAGCACGGAAGTGGCAAAGTAGCTTAGACTGGCCGAGACCAAGTCCTTGCTAATTCAATGAGCTAGCAACATAGTACAAGCTATATACCTGGATGGCGTGACGTCAGTAGAGGGGAACGCCCCTGAGGTTCGTGCCATTGCTGGAAAAAAGATGTGGGTGGTGTGCGAGCGCTCACCCTAGTAGGCCTTTGGGAGGAGCATGGCAGGAGGCAGTACCATAGCTGTTCCGGGGATGCCGAAGAGGTCGGCTTCTAGACGCGGCGGCAGCCATTTTCCCGAGGGATGCGGGAAGAGCTATGAACAAGGTGAGGCAAATGGGGTGAAGCTATCTAGCACCGATGGACGCAACAGTACCCTCCTTCAAAGGGCATCCTTCGGATTTCCTACTTGGTCTTGGTTTCTGAGGATGCATCTTATGGAAATCTTGTAGCATCTCTTTATCCAGTATATTAGCCAAAGGTGTCCAAGAATTATCTTCATGTCCATAACCTTCCCATAACAAGAGGTGTTCCCATACTCTGCCCCTTTTTCTTACGTCAAGGACAGCATCTACCTTGTACTCAATGTCTTCTTCTGCATGTATTGGTGTAGGTTCAGGTGTCTTGTTAGACAACTCACTAAGGATCAAAGGCTTCAGTAGCGAGACATGGAATGCATTATGAATCTTCAATGTAGGTGGTAGCTTCAGACTATAGGTGAGATTGCCTAATCGTTGGAAAATAGGAAATGGTCCAACGAAGCATGGAGTGAAGTGAGCTGAAGGTATTTTAAGTCTTAAGTGCTTAGTGGATAGCCAGACTTTGTCACCAGGCTGGAAATCTGGAGCCTTGCAGTGGTGAGCATCGTATCCTTTCTTAGCTCGAAGTCCTGCTTTGAGAAGCATCTCTTTGGTCTGAGTTCAGAGTTGTTGAATATCTTTGGTAGTTGATTGAGCTGCTGGGGACGACATGGACAGTGGAAGTGGCAGTGGTGGCAATGGTAGTCATCTGTAAACCACTTCGAATGGTGTTGATCCAGTGGATGTTGCTGGATGAGAGTTAATGACAAATTCAGCCCAATCATCCTGGTGAGTGTTCATGGAGGCACGAATGAACTGTTTAAGTGTCCTGTTCATCCTCTCTATTTGTCCGTTAGATTGAGAATGATATGCTGTTAAGTCGAGAGAAATGTCAAACTTCTTGCACAATGCCTTCCAGAATTTAGCAGTGAATTGGACTCTGCGATCGGAGACTATGTGCTTAGGCATGCCGTGTAGGTAGAAGATGTGTGTGATGAAGAGCTAAGCAAGCTCCATAGCTGTGGGTAAACCATGGAGAGCCACAAAGTAAGCCATCTTTGAGAACCGATCTACAGTTACCCAAATCGTGTTGTTTCCTCCAGAGAGTGATAAGTCCACCCCAAAGTCTGTAGTGATGTGTGTCCATGGCTCGTCTGGTACTGGTAAGTGTTGGAGTAGACCCCAAGGAAGACCGGGTGGCATCTTCTGTCTGGCAGAGTGATAGGAGTATACTTCCGTCGACCTGGTCAAGATGGTGAGACTGATAGTGAAATGGTAAGATAAATTAGGGAAGCTAACCAAATTGGTAGTGTGGTAATAATGGGAGACTTCAATTACCAAAAGAAGAAATATCTCTTATGAATTGAACAACGATTAAGTATTCCAGCAATGAAAATGTTGTATCACTTACTTTTGTTTTTCATTAAATGCTATAAATCTTATGCTTTTTTGAGACTAGAAACACATTAGTCAAGGATTAGCGACCATCATAACACCCCCGGTGTTACAAGTTGTCACTTGTATCTTATACCTTTATGGGTCCTTTTTAATCATAGGTCCAATGGTTCAATGCTTCAAAACACTTGTTGAGCAAACATTGAACCATTGGACCTATGATTAAAAAGGACCCTTTAAGGTGTAAGATTACAAACTGGCTAAAAGACAGGAAACAGAGAGTAGGATTAAATGGACAATTTTCTCAGTGGAAGGAAGTGGGCAGTGGAGTGCCTCAGGGATCTGTATTGGGACCCTTACTTTTCAATATATTTATAAATGATCTGGAAAGAAATATGACGAGTGAGGTAATCAAATTTGCAGATGATACAAAATTGTTCAGAGTAGTTAAATCACAAGCAGATTGTGATAAATTGCAGGAAGACCTTGTGAGACTGGAAAATTGGGCATTGAAATAGCAGATGAAATTTAATATGGATAAGTGCAAAGTGATGCATAGAGGGAAAAATAACCCATGCTATAGTTATTAGGGATGTGAATCATTTTTTGACGATTTAAAACAATCGTCAGATATATTTTAAATCGTCAAAAATCATTAGAGCCGCGATACAATAACAATTCCCCCAATTTATCATCAAAAAATCGTAAATCGGGGGAGGGGGGAGGGCAGGAAAACCGGCACACCAAAACAACCCTAAAACCCACCCCGACCCTTTAAAACAAATCCCCCACCCTCCCGAGCCCCCCAAAATGTTTTAAATTACCTGGGGTCCAGTGGGGGGGGGGGGGGTGGTCCCGGTGCGATCTCCCGCTCTCTGGTCACAGCTGCATTAAGAGAAATGGCGCCGGTTGCCCTTTGTCCTTATCATGTGACAGGGCAAAGGTAGCGCCGGCGCCATTTTGGTTCCTGGCTCCCGACGTCACGCGTTTAGGAGATCGTTCCTGGACCCCCGCTGGACCCCCAGGGACTTTTGGCCAGCTTGGGGGGGGGCCTCCTGACCCCCACAAGACTTGCCAAAAGTCCAGCGGGGGGGCCGGGAGCGGCCTCCTGCACGCGTGCCGTATTGCCAATATTCAAAATGGCGCCGGCGCTACCTTTGCCCTCACTATGTCATACGGGCGACGTATTTGACGATAAATCGGGGGAATTGTTATTGTATCGCAGCTCTAATGATTTTTGGTGACCGTTGCCCGTATGACATAGTGAGGGCAAAGGTAGCGCTGGTGCCATTTTGAATATTGGCAATACGGCACGCGTGCAGGAGGTCACTCCCGGCCCCCCGCTGGACTTTTGGCAAGTCTTGTGGGGGTCAGGAGGCCCCCCAAGCTGGCAAAAAGTCCCAGGGGGTCCAGCGGGGGTCCAGGAGCGATCTCCTAAACGCGTGATGTTGGGAGCCAGGAACCAAAATGGCGCCGGCGCTACCTTTGCCCTGTCACATTTTCTGTTTTATTCACCATTCCCTTCCTAATAATTCCTAATATTCTGTTTGCTTTTTTGACTGCTGCAGCACACTGAGCCGACAATTTCAATGTATTATCCACTATAATGCCCAGATCTCTTTTCTGGGTGGTAACTCCTAATATTGAACCTAAATTTGTGTAACTATAGCATGGGTTATTTTTCCTTATATGCATCACAGTTCAAAAACACTGACTTTGAGGAAATGGGGAAGTACCTGGAGGAAGAACTAAAAGGATGGGAGAACGAGAGAGATGTGGATCAGCAGTGGACCAATCTAAAAGGAGCAATCACCAAGGCAACTAGTCTATATGTTAGAAAGGTGGCTGACAAAATTAAAGCTAAAAGAACAGCATTCAAGAAATATAAAAGATCCCAAAGGGAGGAGCACAAAGAAGAATATTTGATTCAACTGAAGGAGACAAAGAAATTAATCAAGTTGGCAAAAAAAGTCAAGCGGAAGTGAGGATTGCCAAGGAGATAAAAAATGGTGACAAAACATTTTTCAGATACATCAGCGCATGTTATAAAACCGCGTGTCCATGTGTGCGCACCGGGTAGCGCGCGCACATGGACGCGCGTGTACATGTCTTAAAATCTACCCCTAAACAAACAAATTTAAAAAAAAAGAAAAAGGGGATGCACCCAGGCCTATTCCAGCCCCTAGCACCACTTCAAAGAGCATCCCAAGCCCCTCAGACCCTCCCAAACCTGCCAATAAAATATGGCCTGGGCCTGCTTGGCTAAGCTTAGGCAAGCCCAGCCGGGGGGTCTCCTTGGGCCCCTCCACCTCCCAAATCCCTGTAAAGGAGCCAGGGCCAGAGACCTCTCCAGCCCTCACTTACTCCTTCCATGGTGGTTCTGTATACAGAAAGGGGCAGGAGCCAATACTCACTTGCTCCAGCCCCATTGTAGCTCTCTAAAAATGGTGCCTGTTCCTGAGACCAGTAGCAAGTGACATGAATACTGCATCAGGCTCAGGGCTGCCCAGCACCATTTTATTGTATGGCCATATATTTATACAGCTGTACAAAATGGTGTCTGCCAGTCCTGCGACAGGCACCATTTGGATGTTACTTTGATGTGAATCTCAGAGTCCAACACCATTTAAAAAAGAAAAAATCACAGGAGCCTTTGGATATTGTTCTTATCCCTTTCTGGATATAGGATCCCTATGAAAAGGATTTAATGGCTGGGGAGATCCCCAGCCCTAGTTCCTTTAAAGGGGCAAGAGCAGGGTTTTGAGGGATCTGGGGAAGTCCTGGGCTCTGTCCCTGATGAATGGCAAGGGCTGCAATTTTTTCTTGGCAAATAGTGTTTGCAATTTGCTAATAGCATGATCGAACTCACAAAATGAAACCACCCAAAAATGTTTTGGAGGTTCTGTTGGCAAGTGGAATTCATTTCATTTGAAAATGGTCATTTTAGCTTGGATTCCTTATTTGTTTAAATGAATGCACATTTCTTCTGAGTGAGCCAAATACCTAAAGTAACTTTTCAACACTCCAAATAAACACTCTACAATATAGTAAATGAATGCATGGGTCTTATTGAATCTTTCCGCCTTTGTTCTCAGGACAATCACTAGAGTGAGGATCCTTCACTGACACCCATATCCTGTATCACCTAAAAGTGAAACACCAAATGAATAAACCCAATGAATCCACAGGGTAACAATCAAGTGAAAAATGTGGATCACCCAATGTTTTTATTATTCTAAGAAAAAGTACTCATATCAGGAGTAGGTAATTCTTATCCTGTAGTGCCAGAAACAGATCTGGTTTTTAGGACATCCACAATGAATATGTATGAGGTATATGTGCATACATTGGAGGCAGTGCATGCAAATATATCTCATGCATATTCTCTGAGGAGATCCTAAAAACCAGACCTGTTTCATTACAAGTGGAGACCTGTTTTCAGAAGTGGACTGTAAGGCGTATTAACCATTTCTGCTAGCAATGTAATTGTTGAATCCAGGAACTATTAAATACATCGTATTAACAAGAATATGTTTGACTGTACAAGCGATAACCCCCTGAGGCAGCCGTTATAAATGGCGAAACTCGGCCAGAGTCAGGCTTTATTGGTCTTTTACGTCTCCAGTTCGATAAAAGATTTCAAAAGGACCAAAGGCATCTATTTTTCTTGTATTTCCAAACTTGCAGACAACATGCAAGTCCTATTTCATTTGAGCTGGTCAATTAGCTGGTGTAACATTGTTCAAATAATGCTGATCATTTATATGCATGTATCTCTTAAATTGCAACATCCATGCATACTTCTTGGCCCTTGCCCAGAATGCCCCTAGCCCACCCCTTGTTTGTGTCAATAAAATGTAGATGTGAAACCGAAAATACACACATCATTTTGATGTTTTTAAAAAGGCATATATGTGCTTACATGCTATTTATGTGCGTGTTTAATGTTCATGGATGTTGGTCTATTAAATAAAAATTACCGTCTCCTATAATCTTTCTATATGCTATTTTTCCCTGTGGAAGTGGTTTGAAAATGTACTCAATAACGTGATGTAAAGGATACTTTAGTTTTCACATATAGGGCCCTAATTGCCTCAGAACTCAAGCAAAACCTGTGGATTACCACCCTCTCAGACAGACCAAAGAGGGGTGGTCCTAGGCCTGAAGATGTACTGGTATGGCTGCCCCTGACCTCCTGAAAGATGAGGGTTTCCTACCACAATGTCTTGGGTCTATCAACTCTCTCTCTTGTTCCCTCTCCCTCTCCCTCCACTCATTTGTCCTTTATCCCTAACCTTCAATCTTCTGAATATCCAGCACCCAAATCTTCTCCATCATCCAAACTACCCTTCATGTTGGCAGTTAAGCCCTTTTTATAGCAGCTGAATACATTAGGAATAGCAGATGTCAGGCATGGGGGATATTAATGATCTTAGTGAAGGCATCCTAATTAGTGCAAGCATATAAAACTAAAAATGTGCAGTATTATCCGCAAGGCTTCTCCTTCTGTTCTTTGAATAGTATAAAAGGAAGACCAGCTACCTGGCCAGCTTCTATGTGATACTGGGAGAATTGGGAAAGTAAGAGGATATCTGCAGAGTAGGTTGATTATAATCTGAGCATGAGAAGCCCTCAGACCATAACCACAGTGTGACTTATTTATTTATTTATTTACTTATTTACTTATTTATTTCAGAGCTTTTATATACTGATAACCATTTGCATATTGTATCGGTTTACAAGAAACAGTGATTATATATATCATAACATAACGTTTACATGGAACAATTGGTAGAATATATAGTTAACAGAAACATGGTTAAATAAATTATCTGATGATGTTTCCTGTATTCTTTTCCTGTCATGCCTTTCACTAGTTTGGCTTTTCTTCCTGATTTGGAGGCCAGAGTGTGAATAAGTGATACATTACTGTGCAAAAGAAATATAATGCAGTTGTTGTTACAAAAAAGACATTTTTTCTATAAATCTAAGAGGCCAAGAGGTCCTTGAAAGAACTTTTGAAAATAGTTAATAGTCTACTAGAACCACCTAGTTGGTTGTAAGCTAATTCTGTATGTACTGAAAAATGTGAATGACTTGCTGCTTATTTTAATGATAAAATTCTTTGAATGAAAGTAGGCTTAAGGAAGGAGGAGAAGAAATGATGCCCAAAGATGAGGGAAGAGGAAACTGCAACAGCGAAACACAGATAAGTACAAATGGATAAGCTGCTTCCCCAGACTTTTGCTAAGATCAGCCACCAGAATGCTAGGAGACTGACACCTATTTTAAAGCTATATAATATTTACTACAGCTAGCACTGCTGATCTAAAAGTCAGATATGATAACTTCATAGCAGAATATGTAAAAATGTATTGGTCAAGACAGCTATGTTCTATTCTGAACAAAAGTCAAATACTCTTAAAGGGACCACAATAGAAACTGAAGAAGAAAATGTCTTAATAAAAAACACAGAAAAGTCAAACTCCTGATGTGATTATTGCTGGAAGAGATGAGTAGGAAATCTATGCAAGGCTACTGGTCCCTTCTCTTTCCAGATATTCAGGAGGCAGTACAAACTGCTTTGTCCTTCATATGAAAGACAGGCATCTCACAAGTAGGGACCTACATTTTCAATTTTTTTGTATTTTCCCATGGATTTATCAGTGTTTATTATAACAAACAAATATGAGAGAAAATCAGTGGGAAAAAAATTTAGCAATAATTTACCACTGATTTTCTCCTGTTTTTGTTTGTTACAATAAACTGATAAATTCCCTGGAAAAATAAAAACTGAAAACAAAGTTCCCTACTCACAGGCTATAGGTGAGTCTGAAGCCCATCAAAATAAAAGAAGACCCAGCAAAGTTCAAAGTATTAATCTAGAGAAAAGATTTACTGTCTCTGATATCACTAAGGACATGCACTTTAATTTTTTTGTTTCATTTTTATTTCTGTTTCTTTTTTTTTTTTTCATTTTATTGTGATTTTTTTTTCATTTCATTTATTTCAAACAAAATAAACCACCAAAAAATGAAGAAAAAAAAAATGACAGAAAACTAGGTCCAGGCCCAGCCTCCCCCTTTACCAAAAAATCTACCACTACAACAATTTAAAAAATATAAAACCTATTAGGGTCTACCCTTAACCCCAACCCCACCCCCTCCCTCCCCACCTTGTTGGATGCTCTTTGCCCCTTCTTTAGGTTTCTTAAATCCAAAGGAGGCAGAAGCAATCCCTTGTATAACAAAATGGCACCAGCTTCAGGGCCAGTCTGCACCATTCTGAAAAATCAAGCAGGTATGGCAGGAGCACCTAAGAATTGCTTCTATACCTATTGGATCTTGCCAATCCCAAGAAGGGGTAAGAGGCATCAAGGAGATAGGATTGTGGACAGGCCCTAGAGGGCCTTCAACATTTTAATTGTTGCTGTAGTAGGTATTTTTCTTTTTTAAGGGCAAGGAGAATAGGGACAGCAGGAAGCCTGGGCCTAGGCCAAGGCTGGTGGATGCTTAGTGGAAAATGAAGCCAAAAAAAAAACGAACACCATTTCATTCTTTTTTCTTTCCTTTAGTTTTCCAAACAAATGAAATGTAACAAGAAATGTTGTTCAGATCTCCTGTTTCATTTAAAACAGAAGCACAGAACACATTGGACCCCTCAATAAAATGGATCCTACCCTTCTTACACCCAAAGAGAGGTGACAAGATTTGTCACACTTACCAAAGTTGGCAGGAAGACTCACCAAGAATGATTGTCTTGGTTCTAACACTACAGAAAGATTGGTGGATAGCAGTTGGGGATTGTGATAGAAGTATTTGACCAGGCTGCTTTCAAGGCTCTCTCTCTCTCTCTCTCAGGAAATGAGCATGAGCACTTGATGCTTTCATGTGTATGCTGTATTTAGCAGCACCACTAGATTATTATTTAACTAGCCATTAAAGGTCTGATGTCTGTGCTGCCTTGGCATAGTAGCATAGTTGATAGGCATTCTTGCTGACAATAAATAGTTTAGAAAAGATGCAGGAAGAATGAACAACAATAGTAACTCTTTGTCCTCCAGAAGCATCCATCTGTTATGCATATTGACATACATCCTTGTTGAGATAAATAAGAGCAGGAGGTGTGCAGAGCATGCTAGGCTAGAAGGCAGTAACCTATCCAAAATGTAGAATATATGTATGATAGAGGGTAATAAGTTGTTTGCAAGAGTGGATTGTATAAAGGCAGAACTCCCTCTACATACAATGGTATGGTTGCAGGGATGTAATGTAGATAATGGAATCGTTGTGTGTCACAGATAAAGTTCCAGTGTTCTGTGGGCCTAGACTTGCTTGACCTGTGTTCCTTTGTGAGATTTAAAATGCAATCTATGAGCATTCTTTTCCTCCTTTGACATACATATGACCTTAGAAATGCCTCCTCTAAATATGAATAAAAGTATATACTACATGGAATAATGCATATAGTTTTAGCTGTATTAAGGGAAGGTAGTGTTCAGATATCCAATTTACATGAATAAAATACTATTTATCAATATACATGGCTTTGAAAATTGTCTTAGAAGAAGACAGGTGTGAGTAAAGGACAGAGAATAAAGAATGTGTAGGTGGCAAAAATTATTTTTTTAAATAATTAGACACATGCTAGCCTTTAAAGTCAGCAGTTTCTCATGCCCTGTACATCATTAGATTTTTTTCTGACTGTATTAAGCATTTTTCTCAATGTATATGAATGTTTGGGCTTTCCCATTGAAATCTATGGAATCAGGTTGAATAAGTGTTTCAGGGAGTATAAAAATAAGGATGTATAGATATTAAAGTGTAGGCAGGAGAGTTTGGCTCTTTGTCCTTTGTTCACAATGGTTTCATGGCCTAAACATGCTCAATGCAGTTTCCTGCCTTCTTCTATGAGGTCAACTTTACCATAGCAATTCTGCACACTACAGAAAGGATAATTAGTTTTATGTATGTGATAATGAGGCAGATATTGCATTCCATGACTCAGAACTGGCAGGCCCCAGTTGCTTCATTATGTGCTTATTATCTCCAAATTTGCTATAATTCAGCTTCTCAGTCCCTGTTCTAGTTTTAAACAGCATTTTTAAAAAATGTTTCAACTTTCCTAACAACTGTTTGCTATGTCCTATTTTATGGCCTCAAATTTGTAATTTGACCCTTAAGATAGATCTTTCAACAAACACTGGGGTAGATTTTAAAAGGTACGCACAGGAGTAGATTTGTTCGCGCAACCTCGGTGCATGCAAGGCTGCGCAAAATCGGCAGACTGCGCCTGCCGAGCCACGCAGCCATACTCCGTTCCCTCCGAGGCCGCTCTGAAATTGGATCGGCCTCGGAAGGAACTTTCCTTCCGGCCCCCCCCCCCCCCCGATCTTACCCTCCCTTACCCTATCTAACCCACCCCCCAGCCCTAATTCCCCCCTGACCTTTATTTTACAAGTTACGCCTGCCCGAGGCCCCCGATGACGCGCCAGCCGTGACACGCCCCCCCAGGAAAGGCCCGGGACTTATGCGCGTCCCGGGGCTTGCGTGCGCCACCAAGCCTATGCAAGATAGGCTCGGCGCACGCAGGGGGTGGAAGGGGCAGCTTTTCGGGGGTTACTTTGAAAATCTGTCCCACTATGTATAGGACATGAAACAAGTCTAACATCTGCTTTGATAAATGGGTTTTTGCTAATATATTATGTAAAGGAATTAGAAATAGTAATGTAGCAAAACTTTTTCTAAACTGTATGATCTGACACATCTTACTTAATAATTGACTGACTATGTTTGACTAATCAGCATATTGGAATGCACTATACCATTTCATAAATTATTGTAATCATGTGTTTTTTTTCTTTAAATATTCTGTGAAACTATCATTAATTTGAATTCTACCAGATTAATGATTATAATCATGGAGCTTCTAATCTTACAATAAATTGTTCAGAAAGGTATTTTTAAAAAGTATTCAGTAGTAATGAAATATAGCTTGTAATGTGCATGATATAATTCAGAATTAATTTAATGCTTCGTCAAACCTAAGATCTATTGACCTATAGCAATGTCACTAAGTCTACAGATAATTATATACCATCTTCATATTTATTTTGAATAATACTCTGTTCATTTTAAAGTAGCCGTATTTGTATGACAAAGTTATTCATTTCTTGTGCCTTTACAAATATACAACTAATGTGTGAACAAAAATTAAATCAGAATCACCATCAGCTCGTGAAACAGTCACAAGCTGACATGGTCACTGGGACTAATATTTCTATTAAAACATCCTTTTTAACAAAACTGAAAATCAATAATAGAAGTCTCAAAATTGACATTAGCCTTTTGTGAAACTGGAAATAGATGTTCCTGTCAAGGACTAAAACTGCTCTCCTCTGTCTAGACTGCACAGGGAGCAAAATTATCAGATTTTCATTTCCTCACTTTCACTCCACAGTGGTAAAACGTGTGAGTATTGATTCATCTGCTGAAACAAAAAGCAGACGAGCTCTTCACCTCACCAGGGTCAAATGGGTTTGTGGGTGTCTAATTATACTTATACAGAGCATATAAATCTTCCAGCAGTCATTACGTGAACATAAGAGTCCAAAGGCATCATTAGAATCCTTTTAGCCCACCACTTGCTCTCTTTTTATTTTACGAGAGGTCATAGATACTGGAGTTCATATTATTGAGCTTCATGGACTTTACATTTTATATTAAAAATAAAATACACTTTAAGTAGGCGACCTTATAAGTATGTACCTCTGCATATTTATATTAAAACTTTTTTTTATTTCAAAATTAAGCATAGAGGTCACTGATGACAAAGACAAGTGAATACTTGTGAATATTTTTTTTATCATTATGAAAAAATATAAGTGCAGTATCAGCAATAGGTTATTACAAAAATTCATCATGTATTCATTGAAAAAGTTTCATAGTATAACATTATTCTTTTAACACAGCAAGAAACCATTGCCTCTCTTTGTACATTTCACATGGATTGATTTTTTTTTGCTTCCAGGTGTCAAATAGCAGCAGATATTTTTGTTTTGCCAAATGCTGCTATAAGTGGAAATATTCAAGATGAAAACGATGAGGCCAATATTCAGTACGTCATTTAGAGGACGTTATCCAGCTACAGTTAACCAGATAACTTTAACCCTAACCAGCCATTAATTGAATATGGCTGGTTTGGCCTAAACTTATCCGGCCTCGTGTGGCTGGATAACTTGCTATTTACCCTGATATCTTCAGAGATATCAGGGTAAGTAGCGCACCCTAGGGAAAAAAAATCAAGTCGAGGGCCTTTTGGCTCAATTCCCACCCCCTCACTCTCCTCCCCCACCTCGTCTTGACCGAAGAAGCTTAAAAAAACCTTTAAAACTTGGAAACTTTAAAACTTCCATAACACGATTACTGCTGGCCTGAGCCTCCCCCCTCCCTCCCCACTAAAAAAAAACAACTTTAAATGTCCCTCCTCTGGCTCCCTCCACAGTCATGTCCCTTCTTCCACCCCTGGCTGACAACCCCCACCCACCCGTTACCTCCTAAAGCGTTATTACCTATGTAATACTGGAAGCATTACTTAGGTAATAGCCTAAGTTAGTGGAAACGGCTGGGATTCCTGAAAACAGCCATCCCAGCAGAGAAGAGGGGACACTTTTGGAGGTAACAAGTAGCAGCCAGGGGTGGGAGAAAGGAGATAACTGTGGAGGGAGGCAGTGGAGGGACTTTTAAAGTTTTTCTTTTTAGCAGGAGGCAGGAGAGAGCATGAGGCCCCGGCAGGTGGCGATCGACTCATGAAAGTTTTAAAATGACCGAGTTTTAAAGGATTTTGGAAGCTTGTTGGGATAGCTAAGGGGGGGGGGGGGGGGGGAGTAGAAATCTGTAGTGGTGGTGGTGGAGGGAATTGGGTCTGGAGGCCACAATTTTTTTTTCTAAGATACACTACTTACCCGGATATCTCTGAGGATATCTGGGTAAGTAATGAGTTATAAGGCCACATAAGGCTGGATAATTTTAGCCCTGTTCTGAAGCAGGGCTAAAATTAGCTGGCTATCCTAGCTAGACATACCCTATATTCAGCTAAGTTAACCAGATAACTCAACCCCTCCTTGGAATGCTCCCAAAATGCCCCTTTTTTAGTCGTCAAAATTATAGCCGGATGATTAGTTATCCGGCTATAATTTAGAAAGATTAGTGGTTGAATATACCACATTTGACATGTAGACAGATTGGGGTAGATTTTCAAATGGGTACGCGCGTAGTTTACGCGTGTAACATCCGAAAACCTACCCCAAACCCCCCCTGCGTGCGCCGAGCCTATCTTGCATAGGCTCGGCGGTGTGCGCAAGCCCCAGGACATGCATAAGTCCCGGGGCTTTCCTGGGGGTGTGTCGGGGGCGTGTTGCGATGGCGTGTCGCCCGGGGGCGCTCCGGGGGCGTGGCCGTGGCCTCTGGACCAGCTCCCGGACCAGAACATGGCGCGCCGGCAGCCGGCCCACGCACGTGAGTTACTCCTGCCTCGAGCAGGCATAACTTCTGGAATAAAGGTAGGGGGGTTTAGATAGGGCTGGGGGGTGGGTTAGGGAGGGGAAGGGAGGGGAAGGTGGGGGGAGGTGGAAGGAAAGTTCCCTCCGAGGCCGCTCCGATTTCGGAGTGGCCTCGGAGGGAACAGAGGCCGGCTGCGCGGCTCACCATGCACAGGCTGCCGATTTTGCTCAGCCTTGCACACGCCGATCCCGGATTTTAACAGATACGCGTGGCTATGCCCGTATCTATTAAAATCCAGCGTACTCTTGTTTGCGCCTGGTGAGCGAACAAAAGTACGCATGTGCGTAAATTTGTAAAATCTACCCCATAACTTTTGAATTATCAACTTAAATGGCTTTTGAATATGGACCTCAAAATGTTTTATGGCTTGAAAAAATGAAACTTGTGACATACTAGAGGAGGAATCACTCCTCCTTCCACTCTAACACCTTCCACTCTGCCTATGCACTTGAATATATATTTTTGCACCATTTTAATACTCTTTGGATATAAATATATATCCTCCCTGCATTCATCAAGTTTTCAGAGACATCTTTTGGAAGCTGTGGTATTGCTTTATGTCAGGTTCTCTGGACTGAGGATGGTGATGATTCATTTAAGGCAGAACAGACCAGAATTAAACCCACCTCTTCCTCCAACCCTCCCATAACAAAAGTCTACCATGCCTGCCCCTATTCCCACAGAGGATTAAATAAATGAGGAGCGGATAGATGAAGATGCATTCAGGTAGTATAAGAGCTGAAAGTCAGAGATCTATCTCACAAATAGTAATGCTACAGAAATCCTTCATGACATTTAAAGTATAAGAAATTCCCTAATAGGTCTCAGAATTAAGGATTGCAATCAATGTGGATACCCACTATAAAGGGAGGTGGGGGGGAGTGCTGTCCAATTATGGTGAGAAAGAATCCCCAAAGAGAAGGAGCATCCTTATGTGGGACTGTCTCATGAGAGGTTGAGTAGATTTGGGAATGGGATTGGAGAGGCAAGAGGGTTACATGTCCACTGGGATTCATAGCAGAGATGCAAGCAACATAGCTGAAAAAGGAAGAAGGGACACAGGATTGATGTCACAATCCACTTGGGGACAAATGGGCAACCTAGAAATCAGGTCAGTTCAATAAAAGAGGAGTTCAAGAAAATAGGGGAAATGTCTTAGGAAGCTATCCACAATTGTGGCATTTTCTGAGGTGTTAGTTATGGAAGGAAATAAATAACAAGGCACTTTAATGTATGGCTAAAAAGCCGATGTAAAGAAGAAGATATTGCATGTCTTATGCATTGGTATAATGCAGGTGGTTTTGGTTACATTGGTGGCTGGGGCTGTGTATGGAGCAGTAAGGAAGGTCCTACATTTGTCCTTGGCCAGGTAAAGGATGCTAAGTGAGAAATTCAGAGCATACACTGCCAGACATTTAAACTAGTGGAAGAAGGTGGCCAATGAAATTCCCATTCCTAACAATACAGGAATTGCAAGAAGAAAATAACAAAATTAATCACCTCAAAATAGCAGAAAAGATGACTAGGAAAAGCAGCAATCCTAGGGAGAAAAGTTGGAAAGCTATGACCACAAATGCTCATAGTCTGGGCAATAACATCCCAGACCTGCAGGCCATAATGGTGGAAGTGGACTTGGACATTGTTGCTGTTACAGAGACCTGGTTCACTGAGTCTCATGATTGGGATATGGCCATCATTGGCTATAACTTGATAAGGAAGGACAGAGAGGACAGAAAAGGGGGAGGAGTAGCTCTTTATGTCAAAAACAATATCCAGGTAAAAATGAAACCAAAAGCTGAATAATCAAACAATAGCAAAATTCCAAATTCATCAATAGACCCATCATTATGAAGAAAATAAACAAATATGACTATCATATAAAAGTTGGTGATGTCTATTAGGAGAAAATTGATCTATTTGGACCTTGTCTTAAGTTATAATCATTGGTCATGCAATTGTGTTTTTTTGAAGATTTTTTGTATGCAATCTTTTAAGAAGAATAGAAAGTATGAGAACTTAACTTAAAACTCCTTGACACTGCCAGCACTGTTTCAGTTTCTTAGAGCAATAGTGTGATTGTCTTATTTGTCCTTTCACAGAGGTATTTCACTCGCAAAGATATCAACTCAATGAAACTGGCTTAGTCCGTATAAGTGCCGGTATGATAGTTAGGTTATAACTTGCTGGTTCTGCTGTGCTGAGCTGATTCACTTCTCGGGTTACCAGTAAGCCCTGGGTATTTAGTGACAGTATCAGCTAGTCAGAGTAGGGGGCATTTTGGGAGGTCCATGAAGATGCAGCCCCTCCTTCTGTTGAGTTTGCCATAGCCATTCCACTTGTAATACTATATAACCGTGCCCATGCTATAGCTTGGGAGGCAGTCTTTTGGGTTTAGTACTGAGTACAGAAGGGAGAAAGATTTTTTGGTTATTTTACAGGCCCAGTTGGTGTCAGTCAGGCAAGCTCTGCTTGGTGGTCTGGCCAGGGTTGGGAGGTGCTCCTTTCTAGTTTACACCCTGTCTGGTTGGATTATTCCCCTTTGGGTCATTTTATTGAACTTTTACTCTTTAAGTATTGGGACCTTTCTGGAGCCTGTTCAGAACCTGGCTCAGGGAAATGGAAACCCTGGGTTCAGGCCTGGGCAGGTTAGGGAAGACCTGCCCTCACGTGAGCCTCAGTGAGGAAGGGAGTGTAGTGACCCGCTGGGAGCCACCCCAGACTTTTTCTGAGTTTTGTAAACCTAATTTCAAGATCCAGGTCAGATGTTCTGACTGTCCTTCCGTCCTGCTGGGAGCCTTAGAGTCCTGCACCCAGAGTTTCTCCCATTGGGGATCCAAAAGAAAGAAAATAACAAGGATGGCAACAATAACCAAGACTAATCCAACAAACTATAAGTAAAGGCAAAGTCTACTATTCAAGAAGTCACCCAACCAGTGCTTCCAAACTGGAGTTTATCTCTCTGTGAAGAGACTGCCACAAAATATCCTTGCCAGTTGGAGGGGGTGGTTAAGCCCATCAAAAGAATACCCTGCCCACCTGGGGATCCTAGTTTTCAAAGCCTTGGAGGGTAGGAATTCCCCTGGATTGTGTTTGACCTTCCTGCACAGATTGAGGAGGAAATTGTGACAAGAAAAATCATTGTGCTATTGTGAATTAAGACTATACCATTTTTCATCATTTTCATCAGTAAATATTCATTTGGATACTAACCCAGTGATTCCAGTCTTTTCACACCCAGCATGGAGACGGTCCAGAGAAGGATGACACAAATGGTGGTGGTGGTGGTGGGGGGTCTCCATCAAATGACTTATAAGGAGAGGTTGAAGGACCTAAATATGTATACCCTGGAGGAGAGAAGGTGCAAGGGAGATATGATACAGGCCTTCAGATACCTGAAAGGTTTTAATGATGCACAATTGATAAACCTTCTCCATTTGAAAGAAATCAGTAGAAATATTTTATTTATTTTATTTAAAAATATTTCTATACCGTCTTTCACAAACACAGTTTGACCAAAACGGTTCACAACAATTCGAACAAAAACAAAATAAAAAATATATAAATAATTAAACATAAATCAACTAAACATAAATCAACTAAAATAAATATTGGGATCACAAAATGAAACTCCAGGGAGGACAACTCAGAACAATCATCAGGAAATATTTTTTCACGGAGAGGGTGGTGGATGCCTGGGATATCCTTCTGGAGGAGGTGGTGAATACAAAAATGGTGAAATATTTCAAAGGGGCATGGGATAAACACTGTGGATCCCTAAAGGCTAGAGGATGGAAATGAGGAAAAGAGTGCATGGCAGATGCAAACCCGAGAGGCACAGCTCCTGCTCCACCACCATCAGGCAGGGCTTCTCAAACCTGTCATGGAGACAGCCAATCAAAATATCCAGTGAATATGTATGTGATATATTTGCAAATGTTGGAGACCCAGTAGGAGGAAATCAGACTGATCTTTACAGCTAACATTTGTAAGAAGATTGGCATTAAATCAAATGAAATTCTTTTAACTCCCTAAGAGACCAAAGTCAGTGGAAGATCATGATTGCAAGAGCCCTAGAGGGGTACAGTGGCATGTGGTGACATTTATAGTAGGGATTCAATAAATGCAGCAAATATTAGTGTAATGACGTACCTTAAATCATCACGAATGGCTCGACACCATCGGCACGGGTGACCTATAGGGGTCCGAGCCTGAGCCAGTGGCCTGCTTCACCCGGCCCCGAATCGACCAGCCACACTGCCATCAGACCGCCCCCACCACGACCATCACTTCCAGCACTAGAGGGCCTTTAAAGGTAGAAGGCAGGCCTTTCTCCTCCTTCTTGTGAGCTGGGACCGCCGACTGACCCGACCCGCCGCCACAGCGCCGCAACAACCCCCGACTCGGAGCACGAACGGCTCGACGCCATCGGTGCGGGTGACCCATTGGGGTCCAAGCCCAAGCCCACGGCCTGCTTCACCCGGCCCCGAATCGATGAGCCATGCCGCCATCGGACCGCCCCCACCGCGACTATCACTTCTGGCACTGGAGGGCCTTTAAAGGTAGAAGGCAGGCCTCTGGCATCTTGCGCTGGGTGTGGCGTGCTGAAGAAGTGCAACTAAGGGGCCTGCCCCTTAGTGTGCCCCTTTGTGCTGCCCCAGCATGGATACCAACTCATCAAAGAAACTACAAAGGACAGAGGACATCAGAACTCACACAGAGCTGCTCCCTCCACAAGCAACCTCACCTCCCTTTTCACTTTCAACATCCTTCTCCATAACTCCCCCCCCTGCAATTGATACCTGTCTCCCAGTGCTGTCTGTAGCTGTTCTCCCCCTCACCAAGACACACTACACCTCAGACATTTTCCCACCACCCTTTTCATCATCACATCTCCCCACTTTCAACAATCACTTGATATAGCTACAAACACCATCTCTCAACCAATATCCAACTATAAACATGCAGATTCACCCAGTACCCACATTCAAACACTACAATCCCAAGCCTTTTGCTCCTCACCTCCACCACCATTGTGCATACCTCAGAACACCCTATCATGCTTACCCCACTTACACAATTCATTGGTCTTACTGCTCTCACCCTCATCCTCTTCAACGCTCAATCAATAGTCAAAAAAATCACCCATACTCAATGACATTCTCCTGGATGATAACCCTGATATTTGTGCCATAACTGAGACATGGCTCAAGGAAACTGACACGGTACTACTAAACCAACTCCCAACCAACACGTACGACATCTTCTCTATTCCAAGACCCAAGAAAAGAGGCGGAGGCCTCCTTCTTGCCACAAAAAAATAACTTAAATTAACACACCAATCTATCTGCACCCCATCCAAACTCGAAATTGGGCTCTTTAAATCTCCAGTACTCCAAATTTATCTAATATACTCTCCCCCAGGTCAACCAGACAGAAAACCATCCCTCTTATTGAATCCATCTCCAAAAATATGACCATAGACTCCCCCGCCATCATCCTCGGAGATCCCTTTGTGGCGCCCCTTCGTGCTGCCCCCTTCTGCCGTCCTCCGCTGCAAGCCTGCGCAGCCCCCACATATAGCAAATACACCTTATCTCTCAACATCACACACGCACACACTCATTCCCTGTTACAAACTCAGCCCATCCTACTCATAACCTTAAACAATTCCCCTCTCCAATCTCCTCCCTCTCACAAACATGGCAACACACCCCACCCCATTACATAAACACCAATCCCACAATAACACACCACTCCACATCCACACCCCCACAGTACACCGTATGTCCCTCATTCCCATCATCATTTCCCCTCTCACACAACTCTTCAGCTTGACCACACTTTCCATCATTCTCTTCAACTCATAATCACTGAGTAAAAAGGCCTCCATCCTTAACGATCTCCTCCTCGACTGTAAACCTGACATTTGTGCAATCACTGAAACTTGGCTAAAACACTCAGACACCGTTCTCCTTAACCAACTCCCTACACAGTCATATGACTTATACTCCATACCAAGACCCAAGAAAAAGGGTGGAGGAATACTACTTGCTGCTAAAAACACCTTAATCTAAAACACATAAGCACCAACACCCCACCCAAATTAGAAATTGGTCTCTTTAAATCTAGAGAACTGCAAATATTCTTAGTATACCCCCCCCCCCCAACCAACTTGAACAGAATCCCTTACCCCTCATCGAATTCATCACTGTCGACCTTAGCACCGACACACCTGCCATAATCCTAGGAGACTTTAACCTCCATGTAGATGACACCCACCTCACATCATCTAGTGAGTCACTACTCAACACCTTAAATGCAACAGGTTTCCAGCAACTCATCAACACTCCTACTCACAAAGCAGGCCACACCCTTGATCTTATTTTCATCAACTCTCTTATTACCAACAATCAACCCCCTACATGCACACCTGTTCCATGTCCACTCACTTATAAAAGCTCAATTTTCCCTAAATACCTCTTCCACCACACCCCCCAACTGCAACAACAATTTTCAATTCAGAAAACCCTGTAATAAAGATGATCTAATTGATGCCCTCAGCAACTCTTTATGCAACTTAGACCTCTCCAACCCTGACCTAGCCTTCTCCTCCTGGAACAACATTACCACAAATATAGCCAATGACCTCTGCCCTATCACATCCAAAGAAATAAACCATACGCAGCACAGAAATAAGCCATACGCAGACAGAAATAAACCCTAGCCCTAAAAGAACTCAAACGCAACCTTAGATCGATTGAAAGAAAATGGCGCAAGGATTGCTCAGCCACACACCTTGCCCTTTACAGATCCACTTTACACTCATACAGAGTCACCATCTTCAAGACTAAACATGACCACTATGCAACAAAAATTCACAAATATCAATACAACCCGAAGGCTCTCTTCGCCTACGTTACAAAACTCACCAAAATAGCCCCACCCCCCATCCCCGACGAGGAATCTATAGTCAAATGTGAAGAACTTGCCCTTTTCTTGCACAACAAGATAGCCAAGCTACTACTTCAGTTCTCCCCCCCCCCCCCCATCTCCCCAAACCACAGCATTAAATAGTAATCATAACTCTACTATGGATACGCTAGACACAACCTACGCACTAGAAATTGAAACGGTACTCAAGAAGCTCAAGCCCTCTTCACACCCCAGCGACACTGTACCCACCAAAGCTCTGCTAAGCATCCCAAACACAATCGCCAAGCCCCTAGCGCAAATAATTAACTGCTCACTCACCACAGGCATAGTCCCTGACACCTTAAAACAGGCCGTGGTCAAACCCATCCTAAAGAAACACAACCTAGACCCATCAGACCTCTCTAATTACAGACCCATCTCCAATCTGCCCTTCATAGCCAAAATCATGGAGAAAGTTGTCAGTACCCAACTCTCAAACTATCTCGAGACAAAGAACATACTAGCACCCAGCCAATTTGGTTTCCAAAAACTCTTTAACACTGAAACCTTGCAGCTCACACTTACAGACACCATCCTAAAAGGATTAGATCAGGGCCAATCATACATCCTCGCACTATTAGACATTTCTGCTGCCTTTGATACCGTAAACCATGACATTCTATTAAATCGCCTCTCAGAAATCGGTATCAAGGGATCAGCCCTCCTTTGGTTCAAGTCATACCTCACAAACAGGAAATACACAGTCAAATCGAAACTCTCTCCCACTCCTCTCACCCAAGGCATTCCACAAGGTTCTCCCTTTCCTCAACTCTCTTTAACATTTATCTCCTGCCCCTCTGCCAGCTCCTCACAGATCTCGGCATCCCACACTTTATCTACGCGGATGATGTCCAAATTCTCATTCCCATCCAAGAATCCCTAACCAAATCCATCAAAATATGGGAGAACTGCCTCAACGCCATTATCTTCTCCTCACCAACTTACACCTGGCCCTTAACACAACAAAAATGGAACTCATCATCATCTCCCAACCCAATCCTGACAAGCTCTACCCAGTAAATAACCCCTCAGTTTCCACTATCTCCTTTCAACAGCATGCACACAGCCCTTGGAATTATCATAGACAGCCACCTGAAACTACAAAAACTTCATTAATACTACCATAAAAGCCTCCTTCTACAAACTCCAGGTCCTCAAAAAACTGAAACCACTCCTCCACATTGATGACTTCCGCACTGTTTTGCAAGCCACGATACTTACTAAAATTGATTACTGTAACTCACTCCTCCTGGGCCTCACCACCTCCTCTAATCAAACCCCTACAAATCCTCCAGAATGCAGCAGCCATGAAACTAACCAACACATGCAAAACAGATCATACTACTCCCATTCTCAAGGATCTTCACTGGCTCCCTATCCCTGCCCGCATTCTATACAAGAGCCTCTCTATCATTCATAAAACAATTCACAACAGTGACATGAATTGGCTTGATAATGCCATATATCTACACTCCCCCAAACGACCCTCCAGGACAGCATATAAAGGTCCCCTTCCCATCCCACCTCACAAGACATATCGCCTTCTATCCACAAAAGTGCACGCCTTCTCCATAGCAGGACCCACCCACTAGAACTCCATGCTGCCAGACCTTTGTCTTGAAACATGTTTTTAAAAATTTAAAAAAAGTTAAAAACATGGCTTTTTAAGCAAACTTTCTCAGAATAATCTCTCTGCTCTTCCTCTACCTTCTACCACCCTTCAAGAGCCTCTCCCTCCCTCAGCCCCCCTCCCCGCTCCCCACCCCGCTGCCACTCCCTTCCCCCCCATAGTTCATCCTTCTCCCCCTCCCTGGCAGTGACCACCATTAAATGTAAATTATAATTGCTTTGCCTAATCTTATATCAATCTAAAGGTAAATAATAATATATCTTGTAAATATCAATGTATCTCCAGTTTTAATCACTTCCACCAGTGATTTATTGAATTGTTTTGGCTTGTTCCTTAATTTCTGCCTTCCCCCCCCCCCCCCCCCACACACACACACACTTGTATGCCCCTCGTTTAATGTACCATTCTCACTTGTTCTGGAGTTATCTGTAAACCGATATGATGTTCCATAGGAATATTGGTATATAAAAAATGTTAAATAAACACATAAATAAATCTCAATCTCCACGTTCACCCTCCTGCGATGCCCTTCTGGCTTCATTCAACACTATAGGCCTTAAGCAGATCATAAAGAACCTAACACATAGAGCAGGCCATTCCCTGGATCTAATCTTTACAAATTTCCTAATCCTTTCAGACCCCCCAACATGTACATCCATCCCCTGGTCTGACCACTTCCTCATCAGAACTACCTGTTCCATAAAAAACACCTCTACTCCCACATGCACAAAAAACACCATCCACTTCAGAAAACCATGTAAAAGGATGATCTAATCTCAGCCCTCTCCAATGAACTTGACAAATTAATCTTGACTGATTCTGACTCCGCCCTTTAATCCTGGAATCACCTCACCATTGCAATCTAGAGAAATAAACCCCTCTCATAACAGAAAAAAACCCTGGTACACTCCCGAATTAAAAACCATGAAATGCAACCTAAGAAAACAAGAAAAGAGATGGCGTACAGAAGCCTCTCCTACATAGCTTGCAAAATACAAATCCTCCCTCCATAGCTACCGAGAGACATTAAAGAAAACCAAACGGGATTTCTATGCCTTTATAATCCACCAACTACAATTTAATGCCCAAGCCCTTTTCGAATATGTCTCAGCCCTAACTAAAACACTACCTACCCTCATGCCTGACGAGGAAGCAAAAACTAAATGTGAAGACCTCGCACTATTCTTCCATGATAAAATCACCAAACTATTGACATGCTTTCCATCAACCCCTTCACCCACCAGAACCCTCCCAAAAAACCCTTCCACTGAACTAAATACCTTTGAGACCACTGCTGCTTCTGAAATAGAATCTATTCTAAAGAAAATGAGACCATCCTCACACCCCTCAGACACAATCCCCACCAAAACCCTCCTGACCGTCCCTAATATAATAGCCCAACCTATAGCCGACATTATAAACAGATCTATCACACTTGGCACAGTCCCAAACTCTCTTAAACAAGTGATAGTTAAACCCATACTAAAAAAAACCCAAACTTGACCCTGCTGATCCCACCAGTTATCGCCCTATCTCTAACCTACCCTTTATAGCAAAAATCCTAGAATAAACAGTTAATCGACAACTAACCGACTACTTAGACAAACATCATATTCTATTCCCATCCCAATACGGATTCCTTAAATATCACAGCACTGAAACCCTGTTTCTTTCCCTATACCTCCTTAAAGGCCTGGACAAAGGCCACTTGTACATTTTGGCTCTACTAGACATATCCTCCGCCTTTGATCCCATCAGCCATAACATTCTACTCGAACGTCTCAGTGAAATTGGCATATCTGTAGTCTCTCTTCACTGGTTCAAATCTTACCTTAGCAATAGGCAATGCAAAGTTAAAATAGGAAACAGTGAGTTTAAAGCAATCACCCTGACACAAGATGTCCCACAAGGCTCCTCTTTGTCATCCACCTTATTCAACATATACCTACTGTCCCTCTGCCACCTCCTCTCTGAACTTGGTCTTCCACATTTTATATATGCAGCTGACGTACAACTCCTCATACCTGTGACCGACACCCTACCCAATGCCATTAATACATGGGAAACTGCCCTCATTTCAATCAACAATCTACTCACTAATATCAACCTTGTCCTCAAATCAACTAAAACAGAACTCATGACCATCTCTCCACAAAACGTCATTATCAATCCCCACCCCTCTATACACCCCCACCCACAATTTCCTTTTCACAACATGCACGCGACCTAGGCGTTATACTAGACAACCAAATTATTCTAAAAAAATGTATTAACTCCACTCTAAAAGTGTGCTTCTTCAAACTTCACACCCTAAAAAAATTAAAACTCCTTCTACACCTCAGCAATTTCTATACAGTATTCCAAGCTACCATCTTTTTGAAAATTGGTTACTGTAATGCCCTCCTCATAGGCCTACCCAAAAACACAATCCACCCCCTCCAAATGCTACAAAATGTTGCTGCCCGCATCCTCGCTAGTACCTGCAAACATGAATATATCTCCCCTGTCCTCAAGGAACTGCACTGGCTTCCAATCTCATCCCGGATCCTATACAAGTCCCTTACCATCATACATAAATCCCTACACAACCATAATAGGCAATGGTTCAACAACTTCTTACTATTTCGCACCTCCACAAGTCGCACCAGAAATCAATACCTGGCAATACTACACACCCTGTCACCCAAACTCATTAACCTCTGTACCACCAAAGAGCATGCACTCTCTATTGCATGACCTGCACTATGGAATACCATGCCTGCCGAGCTACGCCAAGAACTCTGCCCAAAAATAATTTAAACAGAAACTAAAGACTTGGCTATTCAATCAGGCATATACCTGAATTTCTCTCTCTAACCCCCTTCTCGTAATCCATCCTAATCTATACACCCCTTCCCTTCCACTCATCCCCGCTCTTTGTAACTTCCCATCCTTTTCACTATGTTAAGCTTTTTGAAGAAATGCCTCCCTATCAAACTTCCTCCTCCCCTGACCCACTATAGCACACCTCTCCTCCAAACCTAACTCCTAACTCAGAAATGCCTTCCCCTCCATTGCTATACCTGTTTTACTGTAAATATTTGAATACTGTTTATACTATAAATATGTAGTCATTCTTTATCACAATTACTGTTTTAAATTTAGTTCTAACTTGTTTTAAATATCAGTTCCCTGTAAAGCCTTTTATGCTACATTTATGTTCTATGTAAACCGATGTGATGTTCCCAACAAATATTGGTCTATAAAAAATGTTAAATAAAATAATAAATAAATAAAATAAATAAATAATTTGCTGGTGTGGCAGTTACTACGCTTAACCAATAAGCCTTTCTACCATTGTTGCAACTCCATTATTGCTCTCTGCTTTAATGTCAGGGGAAAAAAGGAAAAGGGGAATTAGTTTCAGATAGCAACCAACAAGGACATTGAGTTTTACAGTTTGGGAATACAAATAAGCACGAGAATAACCTGCTGATGCAGCTGTTACTATCCTTAACCAATAAGCCTTATACTTGTGATGCAACTCCAACACTGTTCTCTCTTCAATGGCAAAGCAGGGAATTGGACTCAGATAGCAACCACAAGGGCCCTGACTTTGACAGTTTGGGAAACTATGTATGGGGTGACTTCTATGGAGTTGTGGATGCTACCATTATGGGGTAAACCTGTATGGCATGGCTGATGCTACCATGAGCTTCCTGGACAGACTAGATGGTCCGTTTGGTCCTTTTCTGCCTTCATTTCTATGTATGTTTCTATGTATGTATGTAACTTGGTGACTGATTTCAGTGTGACAGATTCTGGTCAAGCACCATCAGAGTATCTCCATCTTCTCATGTTATTTAATCGCACTCAATGGACACCACAAAAACTGCATCAAGCAAAACTGTTACCAAACTTGCTAATCTTGTCTAGCCCCTCATGCTACCTTATCACACATGATATATTATTGGACTTTGCCCTATTTAATTTGGACAGATATTTGGACTAAGATGGCCACCATCTTTGGCTTTTCTTATCCTTTGTCTTACAAAATGTCTTTTATTACCATCACTATCACTAGTGGTCATTCACCACATGCAGGATGGCCCCACATGTGGTTACACTTATGCTGACACCAACAGCTGACTCTCTGGCCGCTTGACATGGCAGGGAAACGCTGCCACTCCAGCCCTATCTCTAGGCAGGGCAGTGCAAGAATATTTGGTGCCTTGGTGAAACTTCAGTCATGCACCCCGCATCCCCAGCTTGCCTATTGGTAGCAACTCCAGCACAACATTCCCTTCTTTGGCATTATTGGCTTTCCCCTTCTGGGCCTTGTGCTGGTGGGATTTTTCTATCCCCAAAATTTTGGTGCTCTAGGCGACCACCTAATTTGTTTAATGGAAGCACCGGCCCTGCCTATAGGCATGCGTGTGTGGCACATGTCAAATTATGAGGACTCCATGGCAGGAATACAGGCTCTTTCTGCAATCTGATGATGTCACATGGCCGAGTATTTAAACCCCGGTCCTGCAGCATAGCATTGCCTCAGCAAGAAGGTCACCTGTTCCTTGTCTTAAGCCTGCTTCTTTTTCGTCAGCCTGGTTCCGCTCTAGTCTTCAGTCTTGCTTTGCTCCCATCTTCTGTCTACAGCCTTGCTATTCTCCTTGCTCCACTCCAAGTCGTCAGACTTGGTCTGCTCCAAGCCTTCCGCCTTGTCTTCAGCCGTGCTCCGCTCCAGTCTTCTGACTTGCTCCACCCTTTGCTCTGCTCCAAGCCTTCAGCCTTGCTTCACTTTAAGCTTTCTACTTTGTCTTCAGATTTGCTTCACTCCAAGCCTTCAGCCTTACTCTGCTCCAAATCTTTGTCAAGTCTTCAGCTTCAGCCACAGCTTTGTCTTCAGTTACAGCATTATCTCCATCTAAGCTTCAGCTTTTGCCATATCCACTTGGTGTCTGACAATTCTGGCCCATACTAAGACTGACTCACCTGCTGGCGGTGCAAAATTGTGCCAATTGTACCATGGCAAGAGGGGCTCATGCTCATGTCATTCACAACAACTGCATCAAAGATCTATTGATTTTTTAATGGCTATTGCTTTGAAACAGATTCTATGGAATAGGAAAGATACAAGTTTCTTAAATGTTCATTTTTTGGTGGCATACTGTTTGCTTGTACTATAAATATGAAAAACAAGCAGTAGTGAAATACAATATAATATAATCTCTCAAAGGGTTAGCATGTAGGGGCCTATTGATAAGTATTTATCACTGTAAATTACTTTTCTTTGTATCATCACTACTTTTTAAGATGCTGTTCTCTGGGCTTTACTTTTGCAACAAGTATGATTAATATTTTTTCTCCCTTTTTTCTTTTTTCCTTCAATATGCTTATGGGAATGAGCGGTGATTCCCACAGGCCTGGAGACACATCTAATCTGTCTCCAGCCTTTCTTAAAACATAATCTGTGTTCACAACTTCAATCATATACACAGCAGTAGACTGCCTTTACCTTCAGATAGTGTACTCTCTCTACTCAGTTTGTACTGTTTCATCATAGCTCAGTGCTTGGACAGCGTTACATACAAGATCTGCCTTCCTATCGGAGACCTGGGCCTGGCCTTGTTATCCCCACCTGTATTCCAGCTCTTATTCCCCAGACTCTGGTTATGCCCTCTGAGCCCCTCCTTACTCGCAGAATCCTGCCCATAGAGCCTACGCTCCTTAAGGCATTTTTTTAAATTGAAATTTCACCTTATTTTTACAGAACTCAAAGTTCACAGAAAATCAGATAAATCATATAATCAAAAAAAGAAAATCACATTATTCTATAGAAATTGAACACTTATCTGAAAGTAATAGGAAAATGAGGGGTCCAAGATTACAACGAGCAGTCATAGCAAGAAAAATATCCCTTAAACAATATATTGCCTTTAGAGTGCGGCCCATTTAAACTTCTAAATGTCGAACCCCTATGGATTTATTTCAGGAGTGTGAGTCCAGATAAGCACATAATTGAAGAGGATGAAGAAAAATATATCTTGAGTCCTGATATATTACCATATATTTACATGGAAAACATAAAATTTATTTTGTCCCCCGTGATATCATTTCATTTCTCATCAGTAGAAATTTTTTCCTATTTTCTTGAGTGTTCTTAGTAATGTCCAGATATATCCAAACTCTCTAGCCATGAAAATTATTAACTTGATTGCGAAGGAAAATTTTTAATACTGAATCTCTCTCTGTATTAAACACAAATGAGACCAAAAGGGTAGCTCTAGTCTCTTTGATCGTCTCTAAAGTTAAATCCAGTAATACCGTAACATTCAAAGATGTTTCTTGCACTCGTTGTTGCTGAGCTTCCTTCTTTTCTTTGAGCATAGGTAGAAAGTATATTTTGGAAACAGCAAGGATCCCTTCTTCAGGAAATTTCAAAACATTCATAAGATAACTTTTAAATAAATTACTTGGGGAAACCACTTTCAGCATAGGAAAATTTTATACTCTCAAATTTACTCTTCTAATCTCGTTTTCCAAATTTTCCATTTTATTAAAGTAAATACTCTCTGATTTAACGAGATTATTCTGGACTTCTTCAACTTCTTAACATTCTGTTCAATTTCTTTCACAGAATTTTCCAGTGTTGAAACCTTAGGGGCAGATTTTCAAAGCCCTACGTGCATAAATCCAGGAGGATTTACGCGCATCAGGGGGTTACACCCGCCAGGCCTATTTTCAAAAGGCCCGGCGACAGGTACCTATTTTCAAAAGGCCCGGTGGCACGCGTAAAGCCCCAGGACACGCGTATGTCCTGGGGCTTTTCTGAATGGGCAGGCAGGGGGCGGGACGTGGGTGGGACAGGGGTGGGGCAAATGGTCCAGGGAAATGGCGGGGCAGTCCGGGGGTGTGGCTGGGTGGTCCATGAGGCATGGCCTAGGACTCTGGCACAGGGGGATTGTGCGCCAGCAGTCAGCCGGCAAGCGCAAGTTACGCCTGCCTCTGGCAGGTGTAACTTCCAAAACAAAGGTACGGGGGGGGGGGTTCTTTAGGGCTGGGGGAGGGACAGGGAGGGGAAGGGAGGAGAAGGTGGGGGGAGGGAATGGGGAAAGCCAGAGGGGCTCCCCGAGGGCTCGGCACACGCAATTTGCACTAGTGTGCACCCCCTTGCGTGCGCCAACTCCTGATTTCATAAAATGTGTGCGGCTGTGCACGCATGTTATAAAATTGGGCGTACATTTGTGCACACCGGGTTGCGCGCAAACATGTACGCCCGTGCGTATGTTTTAAAATATGCCCCTTAGAATCCAACTTCTTCGTATTATGTAAATTTTCTTTCAGAATACCAGGTAAAGCATTTATAGATTTGTCCATAGAGACAAGTACCATCCATATTGCATCTAGTGTTATTATATGGGGTTACAAATAATAAGTTCCTCTGTTTCAACTCTCCCTGCTTCCATAGGGTCCCCATCTTCATCGTCCTGTTGCTGGACCTCTACTTCCAAGCCCATGGAGCCTTGTAAAACAGGACTCACTGAAGGAGACAATGTTTCCACGTCCCTTCTTGGGACTATAGCTCTTTGTGAGGCTGTTTGTTCCTCCAGCCATTCAACCGATACTTCTCCAGGGTTACCAAAAATTCCTGAAAATGGTTCCAGGGTAGTCAGTGCATCAGGGCTGAGGGATGTTTCCTCTACCTGGGAGCTCGGCATCTACTCTGCGTCAAGGCCTCCCGCGGTTCCTTCCACCGGTATCTGTCCATGGGTCCACCAAACATCGACTCGATTCGCAGCTGTCTAACATCCAGTGTTGAGGTAAAAGATCTTACTTTTCCCTTCCTTTTTGTGTGAGGCATTTCACAGGCAAAAAGTAATAGGAAATAAGGCAATTTTCAAAGATTCCATGGAGCAAGGTTATATGTGTCCACTCTATATGGCATCCATTTTGGACCCTTCCTTAAGGCATTTAAGGTGGTTCAGGCATCTAGCCTGGTCCTGCACAGGTAAGTAGAGGAACACTAGGGGCACTGCCTCATATACCCCTCCCCTCAGCTTGGACCCATCAGACCAAGCAACCCTACTCCCTCTTGAATCACATCCAGGAGAGTCCAAGACCTCCCAGTCCCTTTCCTCTGGCTTCCCACCAACTATGCCTGGGAATAGGGACTTCATGACATGTCCACCCCATCTCTTATCAGATACCCTTGACTACATCATGACCACCACCAGTGTGCCATTCACACAGTGCACATCCCCAGTCCTTTAATTAAATCCTTTGTTGGTTCCAGGTTCAAATTCCACCTGATGGAGCTTTATGAACTAACTGGGAAGCCACTAGTGCTGGTTGCTCTTTATCATAAGAACATAAGAACATAAGAAAATGCCATACTGGGTCAGACCAAGGGTCCATCAAGCCCAGCATCCTGTTTCCAACAGTGGCCAATCCAGGTCATAAGAACCTGGCAAGTACCCAAAAACTAAGTCTATTCCATGTAACCATTGCTAATGGCAGTGGCTATTCTCTAAGTGAACTTAATAGCAGGTAATGGACTTCTCCTCCAAGAACGTATCCAATCCTTTTTTAAACACAGCTATACTAACTGCACGAACCACATTCTCTGGCAACAAATTCCAGAGTTTAATTGTGCATTGAGTAAAAAAGAACTTTCTCCGATTAGTTTTAAATGTGCCCCATGCTAACTTCATGGAGTGCCCCCTAGTCTTTCTACTATCCGAAAGAGTAAATAACAGATTCACATCTACCCGATCTAGACCTCTCATGATTTTAAATACCTCTATCATATCCCCCCTCAGTCGTCTCTTCTCCAAGCTGAAAAGTCCTAACCTCTTTAGTCTTTCCTCATAGGGGAGTTGTTCCATTCCCCTTATCATTTTGGTAGCCCACTGCCTGGCATCTGGTATTTCTGATGTAGAGTCCCTCCTTGGCTCCTCTGTATCCTCAGTTGCTGGAGTCTACACAATGCCATCCCCTGGGTTCTCTGTGGACTCTTCCTCCAGGTTCTCCACAGTGCCTTCCTCTGGGCTCTCTGCAGTTTCCTTCTCTGTACACTCTGAGGCAACACCCCCCCCCCCCCCCCCCAGGGTTCTCTGCAATTTTCTCATCTGAAAACTCTGGCCATTTGCCCATGCCAGTCACTGGCTCCTCCGCAACCTCACTCACTGGGGACTTCACAGTGTCACCCTCTGGACTCTCCATGGCATCTCTTGCTTGCATTGTCATGCCCTCTCTCTCTCTCTGGGCTTCTCAAGGGAGTTGTCTCTGGACTCCCAGTAGTGTTCAGGCACCCTACAGGGTCTTTCTCAGGATCTCCTGAGTGCTGATTTATTCCTTCTCAACACTGCCTCCTTCTGGGAAGTTTGTGTTGCCATTTCCAGGGCCCTCTGTCACCCCTCTCTCAGGGTTCTTTACTGCCCCCTTCTCAGGGCATTTCAAAGGAGCAGTCTCTGGACTTCTGGTAATGTTTGCGAACCCTAAAGGGTTTTCCTCAGGACCAGCTGTAGCACCATCCTCTGGCCAATTGGTGTTGATGTCCACTGGCCACTGTAATGCCCTCTCCTGGATACTCTGTGTCACCACTTTTTGACAAGATCACGAGACTCCACTTCAAATAGAAGTTGACCACGGCCCAATGTATTTCCTGGTTCATTTTTTGCTCAGCTCAGTCACTCTGACTCCTTGGAAGGCTCTCTTGTAACCTTCTATCTCCCTCCTGGAGATTCTGGATCAGAACTTGCCAGGATCCATCAGTCATGCTCTCAGACTGCCGCATTTTGATGGTGTAGTAGCCTGTCTGCTCCACTCCAAGTTTTCTCATGACTGCACACCTTCCTTGCAGAGTGGCTTGCTAGCTGGAAGAGGGTCGAACCCTATTTCCATTCACTGCACGCACAGGCCATTCTGGCAGCTTTTCCAGGGCCATAACCTGTTCAGCATAGCCCTGCTGCATCAGTTTTCCTTCCTCTTTTCTTTTTTCAAAAAAGTAAAAAAAAAAAGCATGCATAACCAGCATTAATTAAATCACTTTAAATCCCTATTTATCTCCAGTCGGGCTTCTCCCATTAGCCGGTACAAATCTATCACTTCCTGGCTGTTCCTGCAACCAGGACCACTCACAGTTTCCTCTCTACCTGAAACTTTTAACTTTTGTTTATTTTTTCTTCAGTGTAGCTGCTGGGCCACGCCCTTTCTCACACAAGCTACCATGCTCTGTGCACCCTTGTGCTCTGTGCTTTTTTTTAGAGCCACAGCCCCTACCCCCCCCCCCCCCTCAATGTTCTATACTATGTTGAGAACCACAGGTCCTCTTCACAACACTTTCTTTAATCCAAACAGACACTTTCTTTGAAGCTGGGTTGTTTTTTTTTCTGTGCAAAGCTTTAGAAAAATCCCATGCATGATACAATATGTGAGAATGAGCAGTATTCCTACAGGCCTGGAGACAAAAGTAGTCTGACTCCAGCCTTTTTTAAAACAATCTTTATTCACAACTTCAATCATATGCACAATAGTAGACTGCCTTTACATCCAGACAGTGTACTTTCTCTCTACTCACAGTTTGTACTATTGGTCTCAGCTCAGTGTTTGGAAAGCATTATGTATAGGAGCTGCCTTCCTCCCAGTGACCTGGGCCTGGTCCGGTTATCCCCAGCTAGATTCCAGCTCTTATTCCTCAGTCTTTGGTTTTGCCCTCTGAGCCCTACCTGCCCCACAGGATCCCACCCATAAGGTATCCTCTCATTAAGGCATTTAAAGTAGACCAGGTATCTAGCCTGGTCCTGCATAAGTACATAGGGGAACACTAGGGTCACTGCATCACAATGCTTTTATTCTATTTTACATTTTCATTGTTTGTCTGTTTCTTATGTACTAAGGTTGAAACAATGCTCCACAATATGTTTGTATATTGTTTACACTGTTTCTTTTATGAAACTCCTAATAAATATATTTGAACAGAAGAGTAAACGTCTGACATGCGCGCAAAACTGAGAGATATGCGACTATGTCGGGTCAGTGTGTGCTGAGCGGATTTTAAAAGGCACCCGAATGCATGCATTTCTTTTGGTACACGCACAAATGAAAAAGTCCAAAAAAGGGGTGGGGAATGGGCATGGTGTGGGTGGGGGCGTGGGTTTACCTGGAATTATGAATCAAACCAATGCTTAAAAATCTAATCATACAAGCGTGCGCTGAGGTTGCCTTCCATGTAACTTTACTTTTGCTATGGATGGTGTGTAAGTCCTTAAACAAACAATAACAAAACTATATCCAAATCACAGAACATATAGAAAGACATGGTTTAATGGAACAAAGTCAGCATGGCTTTACCCAAGGCAAGTCTTGCCTCACAAATCTGCTTCACTTTTTTGAAGGAGTTAATAAACATGTGGATAAAGGTAAACCGGTAGATGCAGTATATTTGGATTTTCAGAAGGCGTTTGACAAAGTCCCTCATGAGAGACTTCTAGGAAAAGTAAAAAGTCATGGGATAGGTGGCGATGTCCTTTCATGGATTACAAACTTGCTAAAGACAGGAAACAGAAAGTAGGATTAAATGGACGATTTTCTCAGTGGAAGGGAGTGGGCAGTGGAGTGCCTCAGGGATCTGTATTGGGACCCTTTTCAATATATTTATAAATGATCTGGAAAGAAATATGACGAGTGAGGTAGTCAAATTTGCATATGATACAAAATTATTCAGAGTAGTTAAATCACAAGCGGATTGTGAAAAATTCCAGGAAGACCTTGTGAGACTGGAAAATTGAGCATCCAAATGGCAGATGATAATGTGGATAAGTGCAAAGTGATGCATATGGGGAAAAATAACCCATGCTATAGTTACACAATGTTAGGTTCCATATTAGGCACTATCACCCAAGAAAGAGATCTAGGCATCATAGTGGATAACACATTGAAATTCATGATTCAGTGTGCTGCAGCAGTCAAAAAAGCAAACAGAATTTTTGGAATTATCAGAAAGGGAATGGTTAATAAAACAGAAAATGTCATAATGCCTCTGTATGGCCCATGGTGAGACCACACCTTGAATACTGTGTAAGTTCTGGTTGCCACATCTCAAAAAATATATAGTTGCGATGGAGAAGGTAAAGAGAAGGGCGACCAAAATGATAAAGGGGATGGAACAGCTCCCCTATGAGGAAAGACTAAAAAGGATAGGACTGTTCAGCTTGGAGAAGATGTGGCTGAATGGGGATATGATAGAGGTGTTTAAAATCATGAGAGATCTAGAACGGGTAAATGTGAATGTAGTGGACTAGGGGGCATTCCATGAAGTTAGCATGTGGCACATTTAAAACTAATTGGAGAAAGTTCTTTTTCACTCAATGCACAATTAAACTCTGGAATTTGTTGCCAGGGAATGTGGTTAGTGCAGTTAGTGTAGCTGGGTTTAAAAAAGGATTGGATAAGCTTTTGGAGGAGAATTCCATTACCTATTATTAATTAAGTTGACTTAGAAAATAGCCACTGCTATTATTAGCATCAGTAGCATGGGATAGACTTAGTTTTTGGGTACTTGCCAGGTTCTTATGGCCTGGATTGGCCACTGTTGGAAACAGGATACTGGGCTTGATGGACCCTTGGTCTGACCCAGTGTGGCATGTTCTTATGTTCTAATTATTGACATGTCCACAGGGTTTTAAGGGTTGGGGTTAAGAGGGGGAAAGCAAGGATATATAAATAAGGGGCTTAGGATGTCCTATCTCTTACCTGGGTGAACTGGAAATGAAGAGGTTTTACTGATAATTGCGCGGGCGCACATTTCTTTTAAAATGTCCCTACATACATGGTAGAGACAGCATTTGTGTGCACATGCACACGTCCATATAAAATTTGTGCACATGTATGTACGTTCAGCCTATTTTATGTCATGTGTGCATATAATTCTGTATGTTATGAAATGGCCATTGTTCTGGACATGAGCCTGTATATGTGCATACATATGCTCCCATGCGGCTGTTTAAAAGGTACCGTCTATAATGTATATTTGAAGATGTTGAGGAGTTATCAAAGTATTAAAAATAACTTTACTTCTGAGTACAATTTTGGATACTGATATAGTAGGAACCTTCCTTACAGATAAATACTATACAGTTGCCTCAAGGAAAGGTCCATCTTAGTCACTCAGAAGTTTTGACCCTAGTTCTAAATTAACTAATTCTGTCCCAATTTAAAAACTTTCAAGTTCAATTTACTTGCGGAAAGAGAAAGAAATGAACTCTTGTTCAAATTAATTATGATTTTGTTTTTTTTTTTGCTATAGTCCTTGGTCCTGTGGTTGTTGAGATTTTTTTTTTTTTTTTTTAGCTTTTTTGTTGAGTAACATTTGTGGCAGATTCTGCAGGTGTTGAAGATAAATCTTCTCCTGATGTAGCCATATGATGAAACAGTCTATACCGGGAGTAGGCAGCTGTGGGAAAGGAAAGTAAGCAGATTCAGAGAAAGCAAGTCAAACCTACACTGAAAAATTCAGAATTTTGAAGAAAATATCTGAGCTATAAAAAACATTTCAACAATCTTGAAGAAGAAAAAAGCAGATTTAAGCTACAATAAGTACCATTTGAACATGACGTGATTTATTGAAGAACAACAAGCAACAAGGAGTCTATGCAGCAATGTAAATTTGCATATACAGTATTAATTCTGCATTGCTTGTAAGTAAATGAGATTTATAGTATATCTATGATATATTAAAATAAAGCATGTGTTGTATAGTCTAAAATTCAACTTTTCTGAGAAAGTTTAGGGACATGCAAGGGAAATATATTAATTTTCATCTTTGGTTCATTTTCAGGAGTTGTTTTCCTATGAAATTTTGTTCGTGGATTGCTTGATTCATTTATTTTGTGAGAAAAAAACAAATCAAGCAATAACCCCCCCCCCCCCCCCCTCCGAAAAATGGCCAATAATAAAAAAAAACCAGGGGTTCCCATCCACCTACCTGTGTGGAAAAATGCTGGGGCCAGGATTTCCCCAGCCCCCCACTTACCTGGTCTGGAGAAGATCTGCCGGTGAGGCCATGGCCCAGTCTGAAGCCTTGGCTTTGCATAGGCTTGGGTTGTGTAGACTTACTGTGCCCTCAGCCTACGCAGAACCAAGGCCCAATGCTGTGACCTAGCCCAGAGGGTCTGGTCCTGATACCACGGCCTTGGCCCAGACCCAGTCCCAACACCACAACTTGGTCTGGAGGCAGGGTCCTGATGCCTGGGTCTAGCCCCGGATCCAGACCTGACACCAAGGCCTGGCCTGAAGGCTGGATCACAAAGCCTGGGCCACAACCGTGGGCGAAACCCGGGCCCAAAGCCCAGGCCTAGCACTACTCCCTCGTCATCCTCTTCTTTCTTCTGACGCCATCCGCTGGCGGTTGTGCCGGTGTTCATTAACTCTGGCACATTCACCACACTGGATTGTGCCATTTCGATTTATTGCAATTGTACGGCATACAACGAATGCACAACCCTAATAAATGTATGTGTGGGCTCATTTGAGCCTACAGCGTTTGTGTAAAAAAATATAAAATTTGACTTTTGAAAATGATCTTATTATGGAATATAATTCAGTGGTTGAGGTATTTGAGGAATATATTGATTTTAATAATATGCAAGATATACTCCAATTTGGTTAATTAATGAAACACAATATGTAAAATACTATGTTTTGACTAAATAAATTGAAAAATTAAAAAAGTTGGTTTAGAGTCAACATTAATTGTAGATGATGGCTTTTTTTTATGCCAATTTAAAAGCCAACATTAATAATTACATTTTCTTTGCAATCTGACAAAGAAATGAATCTTGGATTTGGTTAATAGACAAGTCAACTTATAATAGGATTAGAGATTATATTTTTCTCAGCTCTATCTATGATCACACAGAAAAGAAGTGAAAAACGGACTTCCTTAATTCAGGATTTTTATCATTTAAAAATAGAACTTGCAATTTTAAATTCAGCTACATTTCAGATGTCTTCTGCTGTGGTTATATATTGATAAAGATATAGATATAGTTATATAATATGATTTAAGTTAAATCCTCTTTGGATAGCAAACTGGGGAAGAATCAGGGGGGTCTAAAACAGCCACAATACCTAAATATTGAAAGTTGACCAATATAATGCCGATTTTTAGAAAAGATTCCAGGGGTGATCCAGGAAACTATAGATCTGTGATTCTGAAGCTGGTGCTGGTCAAAATGGTAGAAGCTATTTTTAAAAACAATATTACTGGCTATATAGATAGAATGGTTTAATGAAGAAGATTCAACATGGATATAGCGGCAAGGGGAAGTCTTGTCTCAGACATCTATTAGATTTTTTTGAAGATGTAAATAAACCTATAGCTAACGGAGAGCCAGATGTACTATATTTAAATTTTCAGAAGGTATTTGACAAAGTCCCCCATGAGAAACTCTCATGGAATTAAAAAGTATGGAAGGGGAGTCCTACTGTGGATTAATAATTGGCTAAAAGACAGGAAACTGAGGATTCAACGAAATGGTCAGTTTCCTTAGAGCTGAAGGCGGCATGAGTCATTACAAAATTGATGACACAAAAAAAGCTACCATAGTAGGTCTTCAGGCCTACTTAATGGCATTTATGGACCCAAATGCTCAAATAGTGCTGAAGTATGAAAACGAACAAGCATCATCATCTGTCTCCATTTTTAAGTTTGGACAATCTTTTCGGCGAATAGAAGGAATGAAAATCTACCAGCTCACATGGGATAGAAGCTACAGAATTAGGAAAAGGAGAAAAAAATATTTTTAAACAATCACACCAGCAAACAAGGAAAGACAACTGACAGAAGCACAAATACAGAGGGATGTAAGAGTTACCTGAAAAACCCCACGTAGATCAAGAACTGACACAACAGTGGTTAAGGAGAAATTAACTCAAGCCTATGGATGACAGATGCACAAGATAGTAGTTTACAGACAAGATGGTTCATAGCAGCATAGGAAAAAATAGTAAAACAGAAAAATGCAAATTCTGTAAAACAGAACAGGAAATGGTTAAACATCTCATTGCTGGATGTGATATGGTACAGCTCATCTACTGGAAATTGTTTAAACACTATCGGCAAGATTTTAAATTGTGTGCACGCAGAACTGCCGGGCCTCTTGGAAGAGGCAGGCCCAGCGGCGTGTCCTTGGTGGGGAGGGGCAGGGTGAGGGGTGGGCCAGGACTGGAGCATTCATTGCTATCCCGGAGCCTCGCATGCCAACCAACTGTTGGCATGCACAACTTACTTCCGGTCCTGCCCTGAAGTAAGCTGAAGAACAAGAAAAAAAAAAGGTAGGAATTAGGGGTTGGGGAGGAAAGGGGAAGGACAAGGGAGGTTAGGGTAGGGGGTAGAAAAGTTCCTTCCCAGGCCTCTCCTTAATTGGAATGGACTGGGAAGGAACTGGGGAAGGTCAAGATGTGTCGCCGTTCAAGTTTGCAAAACATTATCTCCCCATGCATGCGCAGATTACAAAATCTGATGCGTATGTGCATGTGGCCCAAATATTTTATAACAAGTGCCTTATAAAATCGGCGCGTCCATGTGCGCATGCTGGGAAGTGTGTGCACATGGACACAGCGCACACCTATGAAAATCTACTCCTATAACATCACTATAACGAGAAAACACTGGGATCACAACCCTAACAGTATTGAAGAGAACAAAGAAGTTGTGATCACTTGGGACATTCTCAATCCAAATGGCAGGAAGATTAAGGCTAGAAAACTAAACATTGTGGTAAATGGGAAAAACACAAGAATAGCATTTCTGATAGAGCTGTGAGTACCCAGCGACTATTCTGTGAATCAATTGGCAAGAGAAAATATCCTTAAGTATCAAAAGATGCAATCAGTGACCAAGAATATGTAGCAGAAAGATACAGAAATAGTCCCAATTATATTGGGCACTTACGGGCCTGATTAAGAATTTCCAAGCACTCCTTGATGTTTTGCTGATACATATTACACACTATGAACTCTAGAAGGAGGCTCTCTCTGGCAAAATACAAATATTAAGACGAGTAATAACAGTAAATTTAAGAGATTGAAATCACTTCCTGGTTTATGAATGAGATTCATTCCTATTGAGGTATGTACAAAACAAACCCATTTGGAGACACTGCTCTAGGAGAAAGGTAATTAATGGAGAACTACAGGGATCTGAATTGGAATCTGTATTGCTTAACATATTCATAAATAATCTGGAAAAGGAAACAATGAGAATCATTATCAAATAGGCAGATGACATAAAATTATTTTAAATTGTTAAAATAGCAATGGATTCTGAGTGCAGCAGAAGAACCTTGCGAGACTAGGAGACAGGGAATTTGAACAGCAGATGAAATTTAATGTAAAATCTGCAAAGGGATGCACATAGGGAAACTTAATCCCAATAACAGGTACACGTTCACAATTCTGGTCTCCTTACTAGGAATTCCATTCCTTGAAAAGAACCTTGGAGTCCTCAGTACAATACAGTGAAATCCTCTACTCATTGTGCGGCAATGGTCAAAAAAGCAAATAGAATATCAGGAATGATTTGAAAAGGAATGAAGAACAAAATGGATAATCTGTATCAAGCTATGGGGTGACCAGTTATTGAGTATTGTGCAAGTTTGGTTACCCCATCTCAAAAATAGCAGAACTAGAAAAAGTGCAGAGTAGGATGACAAAAATGATAATGGGGATTGAATGGCTCCGCTTTGATGAAAGACAATGCATTTTCAAGCTCTTCAGTGTTGCATTGGATATAGTCAAAGTGACTAGCATAGCAGGGTTCAAAAGAGGTTTATGCAAGAAAAAGTCCAAAAAATATGTTTAGGTATTGTTATCCCTGGGAGTGAATAACGTAAAGAAGAGACAGAGCAGTTACATTGTCAGAAAGAAAGAGTGAACAAGAGTTGGCTAGGGTCTGTAAATCCAAAGGAAACAGGAGAGATACTGGGAAATGTAGTTTGGAGATCTTTGGCAAACAACCAATTAGGATGAAGGTAGCAGCCACAGAAGCACATGATAATAATTGGGAGACACAGCTGAGGCTAATTACAGAGCTCTACTACAGAGAATCAGTATGTCTCTTAATGAGAAAACACTGAGTTTCAGGCAGAGAGAGAGAGAGAAAGAGCCAGGAAGGAAGCCAGAAGACGGAGTTCACCCAGACCTAGATGGAGAGATGCCCACAGCCTTCCCAAAGCCTTGCCTACAGGTGACTACCAAGATATCTTACTGGTTTCATCCTGGTGTTTTAGAAAAGGAAATGAAAAAGCTATACATGTGGAGCGAGCACTGATAAATAGGATAAGGTTGCTTTTCATTGGAAGCTGATGGTGCTGAGCTGTGTGCTCCAGAGAACTATTAATAGATTGTGCAGGACTCAGGTGACAACCTGTGACAATAGTAATTTTTGGGATCTGCTGGTTACTTGTGACCTGAACTGGCCACTGTTGGAGAAAGAATACTGAATTTCATGAACCTTAGTCTTATCCAGCATGGCATTTCTTATGTTCTTTTGATGTTGAAGAGTCAATCAAGAGAAAGCTCAACAGAATAATTAGCAGAAAGTTTTGAACAGAATTGAATTTTTTTTCTTTGAAACCTGCTTGTCAGATCTCCAAGTACAAAATTATCTATGGCTTTTTCCAGATTTTTTGAGATCTATAGAAGAGCCTATAAAAAAAAGTCTGTCAATGCACCAGGAAGATATGGCTTTTGGTGCAATTGTTCCGGGTCGTGGATCCCTGGGCCAAGGGGGACTTGACACCACCAGTGGGGAGGAGACCCATTGGTCCCCCACCATCGGCAGGCGAGGCTGGGAGAGACCTGAGACCCTGCTGGAGCTTCATCACTACCAGCCCTCGTTCGCCTCAGGTTGAGCCTTTGGGTACCGGGGCCGGCTGGACTTACGTGGGGCCTCAGGAGTCATGGAGGTGGGCACAGTAGCCCGAGGTTCGGATGCAGGCGAAGGTCTTGGCAGGTGGCAAATCTCTTGGTCGGAGCACAAGCAAAGATTGAGGCAGGCAGCGGATCTCTCGGTCAGGATACAAGCAAAGATTGAGGCAGGCAGCGGATCTCTCGGTCAGGATACAAGCAAGAGTTGAGGCAGGCAGCGGATCTCTTGGTAAGGATACAAGAGTAGGTCAAGAAGCACAGACAGGTCAAATGCATAAACACAGAAACAGTCTTCCAGGAACTAAGCAGGAGCCGAGTAGCCAAGGCAAGGACTGAGGAGCAGGTCTTGCCTTATATAGGAAAGACTAAAGAGGTTACGACTTTTCAGCTTGGAGAAGATCTAGGAGTGTTAATAGACAACCGGATGAACCTTAAAGCTTCCATCAACAGAACCACCAAAGACTGTTTCTATAAACTTCAAGTTCTGAAAAGAATTAGACCACTCTTCCACACTCAAGATTTCAGAACCATCCTTCAAGCTGTCATTTTCTCTAAGATCGACTACTGTAACTCTATCCTTCTGGGCCTACCCTCCTCCTACACTAAACCCCTACAGATGTTACAAAACGCTACGGCAAGATTACTGACAAATTCCAGGAGGAAGGACCATATTACTCCAATCCTAAAAGATCTCCATTGGTTGCCGATTCATTTTAGAATCCTCTACAAATCTCTTTCCATAATACATAAAACCATTCATCAACACTCCCCACTCGACTTACAAATCCCTTTCCAAAAGTATAACTCCTCCAGACCAACCAGAGACGCACTCAGAGGATCCCTCCAAGTACCCCCAGCCAAAACTACTAAACACATCACTCTAAGAGATCTGGCCTTCTCAACAGCCGGCCCCCTTTTATGGAACTCCATCCCACCAGACCTCAGACAAGAACCCAGCCTCCCAATCTTCAGGAAAAGACTTAAGACCTGGCTGTTCAAAAAAGCATTCCCGGACACTGATTAACCCTGCAGCCTGTTGAACTACCTCCCATTGTAAAAATGTTAATTTAATGTAAATATCTTTATCTAATGTTATCCTCTCCCTTTCTTCTCTACTCCCAGTTCTAGTACCTTGTTATTTGTAACTGCTTCCTCCTCACTAATAGGTTACTCATTTGTTCTTTGTACACCCCTGTTCTATGTAAACCGGCATGATGTGATTGTATCATGAATGCCGGTATATAAAAATTTTAAATAAATAAATAAATAAATAAGAGACAGCTGAGGGGGAATATGATAGAGGTGTTTAAAATCATGAGAGGTCTAGAATGGGTAGATGTGAATCGGTTATTTACTCTTTCAGATAATAGAAAGACTAGGGGACACTCCATGAAGTTAGCATGTGGCACATTTAAAACTAATCAGAGAACGTTCTTTTTCACTCAATGCACAATTAAACTCTGGAATTTGTTGCCAGAGGATGTGGTTAGTGCAGTTACTGTAGCTGTGTTTAAAAAAGGATTGGATAAGTTCTTGGAGGAGAAGTCCATTACCTGCTATTAATTAAGTTGACTTAGAAAATAGGCACTGCTATTACTAGCAACAGTAATATGGAATAGACTTAGTTTTTGGGTACTTGCCAAGTTTTTATAGCCTGGATTGGCCACTGTTGGAAACAGGATGCTGGGCTTGATGGACCCTTGGTCTGATCCAGTATGGCATGTTCTTATGTTTTTATAGTCCGGGGTCAGGAGGAAGGAGCAGAGGCACCTCCCATGGGTAGCCCTTTAAATCGGGTCAGGTGACGTGCGTGCCTAGGGTGCCCGATTACACGGCCAGGCCCGGGCAGTGCGTGACTGTGTCCCAGCCAGGAAGGAGCGGCAGCGTTGGCGGCCCGGTGGGGAGTCGGCATGGATGGAGAATCCTGGGGCCGACGAACAGTGGTTGGCCTCGCCAGTAGTTGGAGGGAGCAGGTAGCAGGCCTCCATGGCCAGTTCCCATAACAGCAATATTGGTTGTGTCTTTTCTTTTAAAAAATGTGGTAAAAGCAAATGATACTAAGTAATATGAGGGTGATACTTAGCACCACTTAGCTGGCTAAGTGGTGAGGTTTGAATATTTGACCATGGTAGGAGGTCAACACTTAGCCAGATAATTTTTTATCCAGCTAAACAGTTAGCCGGCTGAGTGAGGGGTGGGTTGGGGATTTCTTGGGAGGAGCTACTTATCCTGTAACTTTCAACCTTATCCAGCTTAGACCTAAATTCATCAAAATGCTATAAATATAGTGGAAATAATGCCTGCAATAAAAAAAGGGGGGCATGGTTAGGATAATTTCCCTGCTCCCGCATTGCACAGGTAATTTCCACAGTGCATGATACATTCATTGCACCTATGCTATTTTTGTTTCGCATATTGATTAATCCACTGCAGGCGCGTTACCGACCAAAAAGGTTTTGAGAGAGAGAAAGAGAGAAAGAAAGAGATATAGAGAGACCGATATTTAAGTTTACTATTTATACCACTGTAAGAGGGGGAACTGTTAACTTGGGGGGAGGTTTTGGTGGGTGGGGTAGGTTTTGGGAGCCAGTTTTATATAAACATTCAGAAGTACGAACAGCAAAGTTAACATCAGTGAAGATTTTCTGTCATTTGGAGTGATGAAAGGTAAAAAAGGAGTTGATTTGTACAATGTGGGGTAGATTTTAAAAGGTGTGTATGCGTGTCCGTGTGCGCTCGCTTCCCGGCTCCCACACATGGACGTGCCGATTTTATAACATGTGTGCGCTAGCGCATGCATATTATAAAATCCCATGGCTGCGTGCACATGCGTGCAGGATTTTATAATCCATAGAAACATAGAAATGACGGCAGAAAAAGACCCATCGGCCCATCTAGTCTGCCCAGCAAGCTTCCACACTTATTTTCCCATTCTTATCTGTTTCATCAACCACCAAGTTCAGGGCCCTTGTTGGAAACTGTTTGATTCAAATTTCCTGCTATCCCTTGTCATTGATGCAGAGAGTAATGTTGGAGTTGCAACAAAGGTGAGCATAAGGCTTAATGGTTAAGGATAGTAACCGCCACATTAAGCAAGTTACCCTGATGCTTGTTTACCCAGACTGCACAGATCAATGCCTTGTTGGATGTTGTCTGATTGTAAATACTGTTTTCCACATTTCCCCCTGCCATTGAAGCAGAGAACAATGCCGTATATGCTTTCAAAGTGGTTTAGGGTAGTAACGGCCGTAATAAGCAAGCTACCCCCATGCTTATTTGTTTACGCAGATTGTGAAGTTCAGTCCTTGTTGGTTGTTATCTGAATGCAAACCCTCTTTTCCACATTTCCCCCTGCCATAGAAGCAGAGAGAAATGTACATCACTGCTGTAAAAGTGATGTATCTGGCTTAATTGGTTTAGGGTAGTAACTGCAGTCATAATCAAGCTACCCCCACGCTTGTTTACCTAGATTGTAAAGTTCAGTCCTTGTTGGTTGTCTGACTGCAAATCCTTTTTTCCACATTTCCCCTTGCTGTTGAACCAGAGAGCAATGTTGTAGTTGCATTAACCATGGAATGGCTTATTGACAGGCCGATACAGAAACACAGGAGAGCGGGCGAGCGCCCGCTCTCCCGGCGTGCGCAGAGGCCAGTGTCCTGTACGTGCGATACAGTAAATAAAAATATGCTAATTAGGGCCCGAGATAAAAGGAGATGCTAGGGACACTAGCGCGTCCCTAGCGCCTCCTTTTTGACAGGAGCAGCAGCTGTCAGCGGATTTGACAGCCGATGCTCAATTTTGCCAGCGTCAGTTCTTGGACCCGCTGACAGTCACGGGTTCGGAAACCAGACGCCGGCAAAATTGAGCATCCAGTTTTCAACCCGTGAGCTGCGGGCTGATTTTACATTTTTTTATTTTTGTATTTTGTATTATTTTTTAGTTTTGGGACCTCCGACTTAATATCGCCATGATACACTTTCCCGGTGCCGAGAGAAAGTAACGCCTACCTTTGGGTAGGCGCTAATTTCTGAAAGTAAAATGTATGGCTTGGCTGCACATTTTACTTTCTGAATCACGCGGGAATAACTAATAGGGCCCTCAACATGCATTTGCATGTTGAGGGCGCTATTAGTTTCGGGGGGGGGGGGGGGGTGGATGCACGTTTTCGACACACTATTATCCCTTACTGAATAAGAGGTAAAGCTAGCGTGTCGAAAATGTGCGTCCAACCGCGGGTTAGCAGTGCGCTCCACCGGAGCGCTCCACCGGAGCTCCACTGGAGCGCACTGTACTATATCGGCCTGTGAGTAAGGGTAGAAATCACCAGGTACTAGCCTCCACTCCCATGGCTCTTCTCTTCATCCCCATCCTCTAGCCTTTATGGATCCACAGTGTTTATCCCATGCCCCTTTGAAATCCTTCAAAGTTTTTGTCTTCACCACTTCCTCCAGAAGGGCATTCCAGGCATCCACCACCCTTTCCATGAAGAAATACTTCCTGACATTGGTTCTGAGTCTTCCTCCCTGGGGCTTCAAATCATGGCCCTCGTTCTACTGATTTTTTTCCAATGTAAAAGGTTTGTTGTTGACCATGGATCATTAAAACCTTTCAAGCATATGAAAGTCTGTATCATATCATCCCTGCTCCTCCTCTCCTCCAGGGTATACATATTTAGGTTATTCAACCTCTCCTCATAAGTCATTTTATGTAGACCATCCACCTTTTTGGTCGCCCTTCTCTGGACCACCTCCATCCTGTCTTTGTCCCTTTGGAGATATGGTCTCCAGAACTGAGCACAGTACTCCAGGTGAGGCCTCACCAAGGCCCTGTACAAGGAGATCATCACTTCCTTTCTCTTACTGGATATTCCTCTCTCTAAGCAGCCCAGCATTCTTCTGGCTTTAGCTATCGCCTTCTCACATTGTTTTGCCGACTTCAGATTGTTAGACACTATCACCCCAAGGTCTCTCTCCTGCTCCGCACACATCAGCCCTTCACCCCCCATCAAATACAGTTCTTTCAGATATCCACCCCCCATATGCATGATTCTGCATTTCTTGGCATTGAATCTCAGCTGCCATATCTTCGACCACTCTTCCAGCTTCCTTAAATCCCATCTCATTCTCTCCACTCCTTCCGGTGTGCCCACTCTGTTGCAGATCTTAGTATCATCCGCAAAAAGACAAACCTTACCTTCTATCCCATCCGCAATGTTGCTCACAAAGATATTGAACAGGACCAGTCCCAACACTGATCCTTGCGGCACTCTGCTTAACACCGCTCTCTCTTCAGAGTAAATTCCATTTACCATCACACATTGTCTTCTGTCCATCAACCAGTTTGAAATCCAGGCCACCACCTTGGCACTCACTCCTAAGCTTCTCATTTTATTCACAAGCCTCCTGTGCGGGACTGTATCAAAAGCTTTGCTGAAATCCATGTAGATGACATCGAGCGCTCTTCCTCGATCTAATTCCCTAGTCACCCAGTCAACATGAGCATGTGAGAGTGGCATGCGCAGGGGGGGCCTATTTTATAAGATTATGCACAGTGACACAATTGGTCCTCCCTGAGTCCCAGTCCACTCCAATTAAGGAGTCTCCTACTTTTTCTTTTTTTTTTTGCTTTGTTGCTAACTGCTCTGTTGGAGCAGAAACAACTTGCATGCGTCAGCCTACTGCTGGCACGTTTTCCTGGCACAGCGGCAAATGGACGCTATACCGGCCACCTCCATCCCCGCCCCTCCCCACCCCTCGGACCACCTCTTTCTCTGGGCACAGCACTTTGGCACATAACAGGGGTTACGCTTGTTGCTGAGCCACCTTTGGAAATGTGATTGGCACATGTAAGGCCCAGCCAAGCGCATAACCCCCGGGATTTACACGCTCCAGGCATTTAAAATCTACCCGTGTACTCTCTACCTAGCTTGACTGCAGCTAGGTAGAGAGTGCTATAAATAATAAACTTACATATTGGTCTCTCTCTCTCTCCCTCTCCCCATGATAAAAACCTTTCCGGTCGCTAACATGACACAACGCACAGAAAAAAGGCATAGTTATTTCCAGCATTAAAACCTACATTGTTATGCGTTACTCTATTGCATTTGATGTTAGGAGCTGCTTATTACCATTAACTCCATCCAAACTCCTTCCACTTGCATAGCAAATGTCAGATTTGCATACTAATGAGCATTGTGCTATTTACCATGCACATTACGGCTTTATTGCTTGTGTTAGGGCCTTAACGCTAGCGTTAAGGCCCTAATGCAAAATGACAAATGACCCAATTAGTTAGATGGATAAATCTAGAACAGCTATTTGGCTGTCATGTATTTAGCTGGATAAATTTATCCGGCTCTTTATAAGATAGCTGAGTGTATTCAATGGAATGGCTGCACTACTGAATATCTCAATCAAGTTAATTGGATACATTTATCCAGCTAACTTACTCAGTCAGATAATGACTGAATATTGGCCTCTGTCTTTTTTGGGCCATTATAACTTAAATTCTTTTAGGAGTCTAAAGAACTAGACATTTCTGGAGTAAATGTGTGGTGCCACCCCGACTGAAAGGGAGTAGTGTTGTGGTTTGAGGTGTTTGAGTTGATTCTCGGGGTACTGTGGAGGTGACCATGCCCACAGGTAGGAGCCCTGTGAGGAGCCACAGTGCCAGGCTAGACTCAGGACGCACAAACACAGAGTTTGTCTTTTATTAAACAGCTGATGAGTTCCACCAGAGGTGGCAGTAGTGAAGCAATCCAGATATAGCAGTCCAGGGATCCTCGGCAGAGGAGACCCGTCTCACAGAGATGGTTAGGGAAGTCTGGTTGCAAGTTCCCAGTGCAGCAGAGCTGTAGATGAGACAGACTGATAAGTTAGATTACTCACAAAGCTGGTGGCTGATGGTAACGATTCCAGTAGGCAGAAGTAAATGGTTACAGGCACCGAGGCAGGGAGAGCAGGCCCTCGAGGAGTGAGTACGTGATCCCAGTAAGGCACCTGAAAGAAATAAAAGGGTCCCCGAGGAGCGGGTACCCAAGGTTAGTGAAATACCCCGAAGGGCAGAGAAAGCTTCCAGCGGCACCAAGGAAGCGGCAGAGTAGCTCAGACCGGAGGCTTTCCATCCAACACGATCCTTGCTAACTCAATGAGCTAGCAAACAAGAGCAGGCTAAATACCTCCAGGAAGGGGTGGAGACCAGTGATGGTAGGTCGGCCTTCCTGTGCTGATTTCTTTAAAACAAAGGCTGGCTTCGCCGCGCGCGTCTAGAGGATGTCGGGGGGAGGGGATTCTGCTGCGACGGCGTCCTGAACGCAGGGATAGGCCTTTTGACATCATGGTAGCCCCCGGGGATCCGGAGCGCATCGGACTCAGATCGGAGGGGGTAAGCTTGATCAGTCTCCTCGGCTGACCGACATAACAAGTAGCAAGGATTTGGCCTGATCAGTATGCTGCTATGATACTATAGTCTAAATATCAATTTATTTTTTTTCTGGATACTTTGTAATATTTCATTCTCATGAATTTTCCTTGGATTGACCCATATAGACTGCAGGGTTTTATTTCTGTAACTGTTAATATGTTTTGAATATATTATTTTCTGAATGTTTTCTTTGTTTTCTGATACATAAAGTATCTTGTTTAAATATATTAAATTGATTTAAAAAGAAAGTGGAAAAAAGACGGTACACCTGTCACCTGCACCTAGCTGTCTTACTGAAAAATATCCCCTAAATTTATTAGTTTCTCTGCCAAATTCCTTTTCCTGTAGAGATAACATTAGAGTTTTGATTTATAGGATTTCATCAATATTTGTTTTATGCCTTTGGAAAACATGATATCTTTAAATTGATTTTCTCAGTTATGATGTGTTTTAGAATAATATTATTTTATAGGGATGTGCATTCTTGTTAAAACTAATTGTAATCGGTACCAAAACAAGTGTTTTTTGTTTAGGCTTGTTTTAAACAAAAATGAATATACAATTCCCTCCAAATCCTGAAAATGTTCTGGTTGATTCATTTCAGAAAATAGTGTGCATTATTTGCAAGCAGTGCACTCTATTTTCTGAAATGAATAAAAAAGAAAAAAAAAAGAAGGAAAAACATAAAAAATTTTTCTGCATATTTCTATTATTTTGTTTGGTTGGAATTAAATGTTTTTCCTAAAATCTCCCACTAAGCTATGACTAAGAGCCTGCAGTTTATCATAGTTAATGAAGTATTAATTATATGATGTGCTCCTTTTTTTACTTCTCTATGTAGGATCATTGCTTGTAACCATTTATTTGATGAAAACTAATTATGTGTTATAAAAATAAAGTAAAAAGCAAAGAAAACACAATTGTGGAGAATTAGCCTGTAAAATGATAATATTTTAGGCATGAAAAGTGTATTTTCATTCTTTACTGACTTGTTTCCATTTAGTACATTGGCTTCTATGTTTCTCCTATATTTTACGTTTCTCCTATATTTCAGTAAAATTAAATTGCCTCACACACCACTATAAAGAAAACATATTACTTAATTTAAATGGAAAATTTATTTTCTTTAAATAAATTAGTCACTGTTGATTGTGCTGCTGAATCTGGATCCCAAATGAGGATATCTTCCATTGTGACTACATTAGACAAGTAAATGGATGCTTGTTTCTAGTTTCATTGTTATTTGTGGTAATGGTAAGTACTTCCAAATCATGGTAAAATTGTCTTGATCACATTAGCACTTGAAAGGTTAAGTGTGCTATTTCTCATGAGACCTCTTAAAACACTTTAGGTGTTTTATGCTAGACTGATGTGCCCCACTTGGATGCCATGTAAAACAAACTGAAGACTAGCAGAATGATATGGAATTTACTGATCCAATCCTTGTCTCTATTTTTCAAACAAGCTTTCTTAGTCCATGTAGTAAAGCAGAAAATACATGTAATACTTTAAATAAGCATTAATATTTTCTACAGGGGCAATGGAAATTAGTCAGCTTTAGAAAGATAAAAGAAGAAATACTAGGGTGAATGAATATATATGCTAAAGTAATTGCCCTTGGCACTTTGCAGTTGAGAAAATGCAATTTAGAAAATAAGAATCCACAGGGATTATAGATGTCCATCACATGATCAATCTCGTCATATGTAAGGTGAGGGTAACTTGTCAAGACCCTCAAATCAGCTAGTGAATTATCTTAATAACTACCCACATATTGGGATTCTGAATTTCATTGTATATATTTAAGGACTCATTTATGAAAAGGACAGGAGGAATTTGAAGATATATATACATTATATATATTTAGAGAGAGAGGAGAGACAGAGAGAAAAAGAGAGAGAGAGAGAGAGAGTGTGTGAGTGATTCATTCTGTTATATTTTTTCATATCCTTTTCATAAATGAACCATCTACAATGTATACAATGCAATTCAAAATATTTACGAATGTTTAATGAATTATGTGTGTGGCTTAGTTCCATCCTGGAAAACCTCAGACTGCCCCATGTTGTTCGATTAAATTTTAGGTAGATAATGTTATCCAGCTAAACTTTCACTGAATAAGTGGCTGAAATATTAAAAAGTACCCACTTAACCAGATAAATTGCAAGTTATCTGGCTAAATGACACTCAATAAGGACCCCTGAATTTATTCAGATGTGCTTAAACTTGAATTAATATTTGTAGATTCAAAGTATTTAAAGACAATACAGATGTTCAAATACTTTCAATGGATTGTGCATATATATGACTATTTGGCTTTCAAATTGATTAGAAACCAGCAAATGCAGAGATTCAAGTTGAGTTGTGAATAGGTTGCATTTATTCATTTGAAGCCAATTTTCAAAGACATTTTTGCAGATAAAACAGCAGTTTTTTCTGTGGAAATTGACACCCTCACTATAGGAAAAGATATGCACAATGTTCACAGCACACACATTTTTACATGTGCCAAACAAGGGGCAGGGATATAGGTCAGGCAAGGGAAAATATGGATGGGGTTTTAATTTTGAAAACTCTATACCAACATTTCCATGTATATTTTTAGCACTTCCTTTCCTGCATCTGCCTGAGTTTTCAAAGAGAAGCTCCTCAGGGAATTTCCCTTTGAAAATGAGTTTCTGGCCAGTGGCTACAATGAACCCATATGCCTTCCAGATTCTTGGGCTTTTCATTTTTTCTCTCTTTATCACTAATCCAGTTTATCTCTGATTATCCAAACCCCGTCTGTTTCAGATGGAGTTCGCATCTACTATCTAGGGGCCAATGCACTAAGCCAAGGTAACCTGGCTTTTAATGTGCATTAATAGTCAATTTTATTGCAAGTGTTGGTCTCCCAGAAAGTACCATGTTAAATGCACAGTGTATTAAAAGGCATTAAACCCAGCGATTTGAGGTTGATAAGGCCAATTCAATACTATTGATGATAATGCATCATCATTAACCTCCAGACATTCACAACTGCTTCAAGCATTGTCACATCCATGGAGGATAGCTTCTAGATATTTATGCAGCTCTCAGAACCACTAGTGTACAACTAACTATTGCTGTCTTTTGTCAAAAGCTGCTTTAGGTGCTTGGACAAATCTGGAAGATGTCTCCTCTCCAGCCAAACTAATGCTTGTGACATATCTCTAACCTGCTGCATGCTTCATAATCTTACCAAAACCCATGGCCTGCATCAATCCAAGAGTAAGGACCCACTCAGGGCCAGTGAAAGCAATAGGCAGGGCTATGCAATCGCCTGGAGTGGCATCAGTGGGCAGGGAGCTGCCAGGATACGTGAGGGTGCCATTTTGAAAATGTGAAAGAAGGAATGACAGCAGTCATGGAGCACTTGCTGTGAGAGAGTGAGTGAGAGAGAGAGTGAGAGAAAGAGAAAGCACTGTAAGAGGGTGACCATAACTCTATCTTTCAGCGGGCACATTCAACTCAGGGTGGGTTTGGGGAAATGGTGTTATAGTGCCTAGGGAGCTATAGATCCTTGCATGGCCCTGGACCCACTGACACTGAAAAAGAGGGGGAGGAGAAAGCAACATAAAGAGAAAGGGAACTGGAAGAGATACAATGCCATATCTATGGCTAGGCTCTCTACTAATGCAGTACATTGATGCAGAGGCTTTTTTAACATAAGAATTATTTATATACTGTAAGTGTGTTAAGTACTCAATACATAGATGAACATATATAAATATATAGAGAGAGAAAAAGAAAGACTTCTATCAATGAATTCTTCCATGGTTCCAGATTGGCCCAATTTACTTTTTCAGGGCAAGAACTAAGGGGTAGATTTTAAAAGAAGCGCGATCAGCCTACTTTTGCTTGCGCATCAGACTCAAGCAAAAGTACGCTGGATTTTAGTAGATACGCGCGGAGCCGCGCGTATCCACTAAAATCCTGGATCGGCGCGCGCAAGGCTATCGATTTTGTATAGCCTGCGCGCGCCGAGCCGCGCTGCCTCCCCCCGTTCCCTCCAAGGCCGCTCCGAAATCGGAGCGGCCTCGGAGGGAACTTTCCTTTGCCCTCCCCTCACCTTACCCTCCCTTCCCCTACCTAACCCCCCCCCCCGGCCCTGTCTACACCCCCCCCCTTACCTTTGTCGGGGGATTTACGCCTCCCGGAGGGAGACGTAAATCCCCGCGCGCCAGCGGGCCTGCTGCGCGCCGGGCCGCGACCTGGGGGCGGGTACGGAGGGCGCGGCCACGCCCCCGGGCCGTAGCCACGCCCCGTACCCGCCCCCAAAACGCTGCCGACACGCCCCCGGAACGCCGCGACGACCGGGCCCGCCCCCCCGACACGCCCCCGACACGCCCCCCTCCGAGAACCCCGGGACTTACGCGAGTCCCGGGGCTCTGCGCGCGCCGGGAGGCCTATGTAAAATAGGCTTCCCGGCGCGCAGGACCCTGCTCGCCTAAATCCGCCCGGTTTTGGGCGGATTTAGGCGAGCAGGGCTCTGAAAATCTACCCCTAAGTGTGTACAGTGGAGATCCCCATACTTCCAGGAGAAAAACTTCCATTAAAGCAGAAATGACTGAGAGCTATTCTGTGGAATAAGGCAAGGATTCTTTAATTGGTAAACTGGAATAGAAAAACAATAATCATTACATTCATAATCGCATAGTTCAGTAGATTGTGCTGGAATGACTAGCATAAGAGAGAGAGAGAGAGAGAGAGAGAGAGAGAGAGACTAGCCATAATGCCCCCATCTTAGGTAGGTATTTATATCTCTATAGGAGGCCCACCTAATAACTCGAGGTGAGGTTTAGGGGCTACTTTGACATTCAAAGTGAGACGTACAAGCAGAACAGTGCTTTCTTGTGAACATTTGATGACCTTCAGAGTGAGGAAACTCACCCAAAGATGAGATTTGTGCAATGTTGTCTCAACCTAGCTTCATGGACTCTCTACCTGGGTAACATCAAGTTACTAGGTGGGCCTCCTATAGAGATATAAATACCTACCTAGGATGAGGGCATTATAGCTAGGCTCTCTCATTCTCTCTCTCTCTTGTAGAAGGGCCCTGACAGCTAGGCTGGCTCTCCAGGAGCTTAAAAACGGCATGTGCAATAAAACCCTATCGCACGGCTTTATGCAAAAGAAAAAGGTGTAGTTAAAGCCGTGCGATAGGGCTTTGCAAAACTGTGAACCCAGCCCATTGGGCCATATATCCCACCCCAAACTCCTCCTATTTTTCTCATTTGCATCGCACCATGCGTTATGGTGCTTTCGCATGCGTTAAGGCATTTTTGCATGCGTTTAAAGTTGCTTAACACATGCAAAAATGCCATATAGCACTTTGATAAATGACCCTCTTAGCTGGCTAACTTTATCCATTTTTTAAAAATGGCATCTTCATGTTTTAGACCAGCTACTTAATATATTTACAGATGGGATTCTTCATATTCTTCAACAGCAGGAATACCATGTAATGCAGCTAGCAGTCAGGATCAGGAACACATATAAGGCCAAAGCCTATAGCCAGAGGTATAACTGGACATTTGTCTTTTGCTCATGCCTCTAGGGATTCACTGTTGATTGGATTGCTCTTTTTCTGCCATTACCTCTTTTACATAGAAGATTGGGTCAGAGTGCCACCCTTGGCACTCCTCCAGTAACTCTACAAAACATTTTGTAAACCACTTATCCTGTACTGCATAGTATTTGCAAAGGGAGTTGTATTGTGCTAGCAATGACAAGCTAACATAAATATTTATCTGGGACCAGAGATCATTGTGTCATATAATTCAGGTCTTGTAATATGCAATTAACAAATAAGGGAATGCAAGTGCAAAATAATTAAATCGAAAGATAGTGCTCCTGCATTGAAGATGCTAAGAAGCCAATATATTGTGATTGATTTTTTAGAACAAAATTTTTGGTGAAAACAGTTTTTGAAAGAGAAAAAAGTCCTCAGAACTGAGAGGAAACATCTCTGACTGTATCCTTACTCAGATGGTTCAACCATGGGTCCTATGATTTCTCTTGATATTTTCATAATTTTTCAACTGCTTAATAATTGTGCCTATTTTATTGTGCCTGTTTTATAAATTGTCTTTTCATTTAAAATTCACACTTGTCTTGTAAATGCTTCAGAATTGTGCCAGTTTTGTAAAAAATGTCAGTTTCTTAAAACGCAATAGAAAATCCACTAACCCAGCAGCCAAAACCATTTGTTGCTAAAGGGGGAGGGGAGGAAGCGACAGCAGCTCACACTCACATATTCCAAAGTACCACAGAGACCAGGTGTGGGGTAAAATTGGCTGCAGCTTTATTAATAATAACAATATACAACCATAACCATGTACTTGAGCCCTAACATAGAAAAACTGTCAAAGCGCCCCTTTCTGTGTAGACAGCATGTCACCCCTGCTGTGTAATTATCATTTGGTATTTCTGGTCACCCACCTTGCCCAAGCAAGGTGACTGCCCAATCAAAGTCTGGGGGCATCCAGTCTGCTGCCACTCCAGGACTGGCAAGCCCTGGCAACAGATAGCTGCCATTGCATCAAAGTAGGGTATACCACATGCTGTGCACTGCCTCCAGTGGTGCCCCCCCCCCCCCCCCCACCCAGCTCGGGTACCCCTGCCCCACTGCGACAAAAACCAGACATAACCAACTCTTACTAACAACAAGTCTGACTAGCAAATATAACCATACCAAGAAAAGGGTGACTGGATTCACTGCAAATGTAGCAGCACGGTGAGCAGGAGCCAAAGGGATGAGCTAGGGCTTGCAGCCCAGGTAGATCCTAAAGTTGCTGCATCCGCACCTCAGGACTGCCCACTAGCTTCAAATGACCCAATGGGCTATTCTAGGCAGATCCAACCTGCCCCCAGGGCCCATGCTGACTCATGGGCCCTCCCCCCATCCTGCCCTTTTGCCTTTTCTCCCTCCCCATTGCTTGCTTCATGGCTCTCTGCCAAGCATGTCTATGATGTCAGGGGTGATGTAAGTGCATCGGCAACGTCTTCGTGTAGCGCCAATGCCTCTCTTGCCTTGTCACCACCGCACCACCAGTGAGCACCTCGTTTACCACCCTCCTGCTCCAGGCACAGCGCCAGGTTATTGGCAGCACCCATGCAACGACCCATTCTTGCGCCTTAACCCGGATAGCCATGACCATTTGTCACTAAGGGGGGGGGGGGTGGGGGGGAGAAGCTACAGTAGCACACACTCACAGATTGCAAAGTACCATAGAAACCAGATGTGGGGTATAATTGGCCGCAGCTTTATTAATACAAATAATATACACCCATAACCATGTACCTGAGCCATAACAGAATAAAAAAGAACTTTCTCCAACTAATTTTAAATGTGCCACATGCTAACTTCATGGAATTCCCCCTAGTCCTTCTATTATCTGAAAGAGTAAATAACCGATACACATTTACCCGATCTAGACCTCTCAAGATTTTCAACACCTCTATCATATCCCCCCTCAGCCGTCTCTCCTCCAAGCTGAAAAGTTCTAACCTCTTTAGTCTTTCCTCGTAGGGGAGCTGTTCCATCCCCTTTATCATTTTGGTCTCCCTTCTCTGTACCTTCTCCATCGCAACTATATCTTTTTTGAGATGTGGCGACCAGAATTGTACACAGTAGGGATGTGAATCGTTTTAGGACGATTAAAATTATCGTCCGATAATTTTAATATCGTCTTAAACCGTTATGGAACACAATACAATACAGATTCTAACGATTTATCGTTATAAATCGTTAGAATCGTGAGCCGGCACATTAAAACCCCCTAAAACCCACCCCCGACCCTTTAAATTAAATCCCCCACCCTCCCCAACCCCCCCCCCCAAATAACTTAAATAACCTGCGGGTCCAGCGGCGGTCCGGAACGGCAGCGGTCCGGAACGGGCTCCTGCTCCTGCATCTTGTCGTCTTCAGCCGGCGCCATTTTCCAAAATGGCGCCGAAAATGGCGGCGGCCATAGACGAAAAAGATTGGACGGCAGGAGGTCCTTCCGGACCCCCGCTGGACTTTTGGCAAGTCTCGTGGGGGTCAGGAGGCCCCCCACAAGCTGGCCAAAAGTTCCTGGAGGTCCAGCGGGGGTCAGGGAGCGATTTCCCGCCGCGAATCGTTTTCATACGGAAAATGGCGCCGGCAGGAGATCGACTGCAGGAGGTCGTTCAGCGAGGCGCCGGAACCCTCGCTGAACGACCTCCTGCAGTCGATCTCCTGCCGGCGCCATTTTCCGTACGAAAACGATTCGCGGCGGGAAATCGCTCCCTGACCCCCGCTGGACCTCCAGGAACTTTTGGCCAGCTTGTGGGGGGCCTCCTGACCCCCACGAGACTTGCCAAAAGTCCAGCGGGGGTCCGGAAGGACCTCCTGCCGTCCAATCTTTTTCGTCTATGGCCGCCGCCATTTTCGGCGCCATTTTGGAAAATGGCGCCGGCTGAAGACGACAAGATGCAGGAGCAGGAGCCCGTTCCGGACCGCTGCCGTTCCGGACCGCCGCTGGACCCGCAGGTTATTTAAGTTATTTGGGGGGGGGTTCGGGAGGGTGGGGGATTTAATTTAAAGGGTTGGGGGTGGGTTTTAGGGGGTTTTAGTGTGCCGGTTTTTCGATTTTTCGATTTTTCGATTTTTAACGATTTTTAACGATTTTTCACGATTTTTCACGATATTTTACCCCCCCAAACGGCAACAATACGATTCCCTCCCCCTCCCAGCCGAAATCGATCGTTAAGACGATCGAGGACACGATTCACATCCCTAGTACACAGTATTCAAGGTGTGGTCTCATCATGGAGCAATACAGAGGCATTATGCATTTTCTGTTTTATTCACCATTCTCTTTCTAATAATTCCCAACATTGTTTGCTTTTTTGACTCCTGAAGCACACTGAACTGACGATTTCAATGTGTTATCCACTATGATGCCTAGATCTCTTTCTTGGGTGGTAGCTCCTAATATGGAACCTAACATTGTGTAAATATAGCATGGGTTATTTTTCCTGGTCACCCACCTCATCCAAGCAAGCTGACTGCCCAATCAAAGGCTGGGGGCATCTGGTCTGCCGCTGCTCCGGGGCCAGTAGCCTTGGCGACAGACAGCCCTCATTGATTCAAAGTAGGGTATACTACATGCTGCGTACTGCAGCCAATGGTGACCCCCCTTCTCAGTTCGGATACCCCAGCCAAAGGGGCCCAGATAGTCATATAGTTTATCAGGGACCCTCCCCCAACACAACTGCCGCCAATGACTAGGAGCCTAACAACACTCTGTGAATAGATGATTCAAACTGTTCAAGAACAGGTCCGGTCCATATCTGAGAGTTGCACCCTATTGTTGCAGAACAGCTCCATGCAATCCATGCATGACTCATGCGAATGCCACTGCAACGTTTGGTGAAATTGCCAATCTATTTGTTTAATTTCCTCATCCATAGTCCCCCAGAAAAGCGAGTTCAGGAACTGGCAATGGAGATGATCTCTGACCAAATGAGCTTGGTGCACGGTATTAAGAACAAGATGATTACTATGTCATTCTTCATATTGTCCAGGAGCAGGCACCCCGGTGTGGTTCCCAAATCATTTCTCCGAGATGTATGATTAATACCTCTGGAGGGGCAAATCTTGTTAATTGCTGCCTCAGCAGGGGGACAAGCTGGACCCCATGCATGCCCTTCCAACCCAGCCATTGCACTATGTCATTCATTGCTGATATGCCCAGTTGCCTGCTGATAGTATTTTTCATTGCATGCTGCTCCACCCAAAACACAAACAAGTATCCAGTGAGCCATATCAACCAATGTCGCTGGTGGGGGCCTGAAAGGCAGAAGATGTTAACAGAATTTTCTGCAAGGGTAGAGTGAGATGATCATGCTTGTGAGATTCTATACAGAAATTGCTAAGGTGCTCCAAGTCCCATGGATCTATTTACTTGTCTAATATAAGACAGGTATGCTGGGAAGCAATATCTGCCGATACACTGGATGGTTGTCCCTAGCAGTCCAGATGCAGCCACGCTGAAGGCCACCCCAATTCAGATAGAGTGAGTTTTGAACTATTCCAACATCAGCTTGTCCATGCCCAGGGTGTGCTTAAGGATGGAATTAAATTGATACTTGCTCAGAAGGAGAGAGTTGGCATGCAATAGAAACTATATCCCCCTAGAGGGCCTGAGCACCCCATAGCCTGTCGCATATAAATGGGACACGTAACCAGACCTGGTATTTCAATGAGTGTGACTGATGCCCCCGGCCAAGCTGTCAACAAGAAAGAATAGATGCTAGATGTCCCTTTAAATGCTTTATTTTAATGGAGACGAACTGCATTGCTAAAAGCCCGACTCTGGCTGAGTTCCCCCCCCCCGTATGCATAAACTAGCGGAGACCAATCTTACATATGTGCAAATACAGGTTAACTATTTTATGCAAGATTTTAATCTGTTTTCCAGTTTTATATGCATACAGCCCCTGAGGTAGTCCCACATACGGGGGCGAAACTCGGCCAGAGTCGGCCTTTTAGCAACACAATTTGTCTCCATTAAAATAAAGCATTTAAAAGGACATCCAACATCTATTCTTTCTTGTTTACCCTCATGGCATTTATAGATTTATTTATTTATTTATTTATTTATTTACGGGTTTTTTATATACCGGGGAACGTAAGTAACATCACCTCGGTTTACATTCAAAGATTACCTTCTTTGCTGTTTTCTGGCCCCGGCCCAGCTGGTCGGTCTTTGATTTTCATATCTGGAGAGTCAGTTTTCCATCAGAAATGGAAACATCACAAAGTCAAAGACCAGAGCAGTTGTGACACCAACTGGTCGCAGCAACTAATTCGCTCACGTGACAACTAGAAAAGAATGCAATGCAAAGGCAGCTTAGAACAAGACCAGATTGAAATGGTCCAGAACCACCAAAGGCAAACAGCACCATAGGGCAAGCAGGTGATCATGCAGGATGGTACGCTGTGCATCAAGGACTTGTGGATTATATTTGGCCCAACCTGCAAGGACATGGCTAAGCATGAAGTCCTTTACTGGGTTGGGCAACCTTGGGCCTTTGCAAAAAGGCAAGATAATGTCGGTCTAGCATGGCCATGACCGATGTTACCGATGCCTAGGACCAGATCACAATCGGGAAGATTGTGAATTTTGCTCAAGGATGTCACCTAGAGCACTGAAGCAAAGGGCCTACAGGCTTCAGGAACTTTTTGCCTCACTGGACCCATCGGAGTCTCATTCGTTGCCTGGCCCGCCGATTTTATCGGCTCCCTCAAAAAAGAGAGCATCTTCATGGGATCCTCAATCCTCCACTCTTGGAGGTAAGGAGGTGTCAAACCAACAAAGGCCAATGGATTTTCAAAATTCCACAGAGCCAGAAGCACCACAGCAGGACACATTGGCGCCAAAAAACTCGGCACCTACACCTTCTGCGCCTAAGGCGCCTTATGCGCATAAAAAAGTATCGGCTCATAATACTTCGGCGCCTGCAGAGGGATTGGCACACATTTACATGCGCATGGTGCTGAAGGCACTTGTGCGCATGGCGCCGAAGACACTTGTGCGCATGACGCCGAATGGCGCAGAAGAATGCTGTGCGCAGGGCACCCTAAAGCAGGTGTCCCACAAGAACCAGATGGTCGTACAACAATGCCCCCTCGTACAAAAGAGGCATTTTATCAATTGTCTCAATCCTTAGCAGGTTTTTATGAAGCTCTTCAGTCATCATTCAAAATGACTAATATTGCTGCTGACAGTTCTCTGGAACACAAGATGCAGACTAATAGGGAACTGTCGGTGGAGCTGCCGACATCTCCCATAACAAACCAACCAGCCTCACCAAATTATAAACAGGATACATCTTTCGATTCTCCTTCACTGCAAACATCCCCATCATCAACTATGGGATTCCCATCGAATCCACAGGAACAACCTCAGGAACCGTACTCCCCTCTGGAAGACCGTACATACCCAAAATTCCTAGAAAAATTGGGTACAATACTGCATCTAGAGGTCCAAAAAGAAGCAGACCCTAGGGCAGAAACCCTTGGTCTCCTAAAGATTTTTGATACTCCAGGGGAACCAACATCTTTTCCACCACAAGAACTCCTGCATTCAGTCTTACAGAAATCCTGGGAAACACCTTATGCAATCACAGCCATTTCCAGGAAACAGACATACAATTTTGTATGAGGAAAACATCACCGTACTCTCTACCACAATTACCTCATGCTTCAATTGTGGTGGAATCGGTGATGCAAAGATTTAAGAAAACAAAGTCACATTCCTCATACCCACCAGGGAAGGACAACAAATATTTAGATGAGTTTGGCAGGAAAATATACCATAACTCAATGTTGAATGCTCGGATTATGCACCATCAATTCTACATGGTTCAATATCTATATGAGTGCATGCAAGCTATGAAAGGTATGCTTTCTTCGATGGCGGATCAGATACCTCCGGCTCTTCATGACATGGAAGAGTGTTCTCATCACCTTTTGAGGTCAATCTACGAAGCATATGAAACATCGTCTAGGGCATCGGCAACAGCCATTGCAGCCCGCAGACTAGCATGGTTATGCTCAAGTTCGATACATGAAGATTTGCACGAAAAGCTAACAAACCTCCCATGTACAGGAGATAACCTGTTCAGAGAATGATTTCAGGACACAGTGGGTAAACTAAAGGAAGAAGCTCTAGCAGTACAATCATTAACATCACACCCTAACTATTCTACCACACGTCATTATATTGGATCTACTTGTAGGCAATCCTATGACAGGAGACCCTACAGATCTTACCAGTCCTTTCGTATACAGATTTACCCTGCGTACCAGCGTCCTGCTTCACAACAGAATACCTCAAACTACCGTAGAGGTAAACCACGTAACTAGTGACAGCAGGCACAACAGCCGGCTACTGCGGCAAAAGCGACTTCATCTTTTTAGTTACTCAGCCACCACCACAACATCAAGCTCCACCCAGCAGGATTTGTTCTTGCCTTGAAGCCTGGGAGAGAATAACATCCGATCAATGGGTTTTGGAGATAGTACATCACGGTTACCAACTCCAATTTGTTACAAAACCCATATTGCCTCATCTTTCCACACTCAAGATTCACAACCCCCAACCACAACTGGGGGAGGAAATTGCTTTGCATCGCAAACAACAAGCAATTTTACAAATTCACCCAGGCTCCAAATCAGTAGCATTTTATTCCCCATACTTCCTCATACCCAAGAAGTCAGGTGGCCTTCGTCCCATACTAGACCTAAGAGAATTGAACACATTTCTCACCAAGGAGAAATTCAAAATGGTATCATTAAAATCAATACTTCCTCTGATTCAAACCAATGATTGGATGTGTTACATCGACTTGAAGGATGCTTACACACACATTCCAATCCATCCATCCTCATGGCATTACCTATGCTTTCACTACAGGCATCAACACTACCAGTGCAAAGTTCTCCCCTTTGGACTATCGGCTTCACCCAGGGTGTTCACCAAATGCATGGTGGTGGTGGTGGTGGTGGTGGCTCATCTCAGACGACAACAAAGCATAACCATCTTTCCATATCTGGACGATTGGCTCATAATCGCCCCACCTCCCAACATCTTAGTAGATCACCTCCATCAGGTGATACAATGCTTACAGGAATTAGGATTAATGATCAATTTCCAGAAATCACACCTACAACCAACACAGCAGTTACAGTTCATAGGAGCATGCCTGACACTACTTGCAACAGGGCATACCTACCGAGCGACAGAATATCGCACTTCCGTCACCTTCTACATACCTTGAACCATACTCAGAGACCATCAATGAGACAGGTGCTGGTAGTCCTGGGCCACATGGCGGTGGCAATTTTCATGATTCCCAACACCAGGCTACACATGAGACACCTGCAATGGGGACTAAAACGCCAATGGAAACAACATTCACAACCATGGACACAGAAGGTATCGCTGACCGCCAAAATGAAAAAGGATATAACATGGTGGCTCCTAGACTCCACCCTGTCCAAAGGAGCATTGTTCAGTCCCCCTCCTCACAATGCAGTCTTAACCACAGATGCGTCTCACAAGGGCTGGGGTGCACACCTCGAGATTTACGAAACACAAGGGTTATGGACAATCTCAGAACACAACTTGCAAATAAATTTATTGGAACTCAGAGTGATTTGGAATGCATTACGAGTGTTCCAGGACCACCTGAAAGGATGCAGGGTAATGATCTACACAATCAAGTGGCGATGTTTTACATCAACAAACAAGGAGGGTCCGGTTCATGGTCCCTTTGCAAGGAGACCCTGATAATTTTCGAACACGCTCACCAGAATTCCATACATCTCCAAGCAACATCTTCCAGGAGTTGCAAACACAAGAGCGGACAGACTAAGCCGCATCTTTCATCCTCACGAATGGGCACCCAATACAGAAATAGCCCAAGACATATTCATGCAGTGGGGGACACCTTCGATGGATCTCTTTGCAATGGAGATCAATGCTCAAGTTCCCAAATTCTGCTCGATAAGACCAAGCCAATTCAGGATCGCTCAAGATGACTTCCTTATTCCTTGGATGACAGGCCTTTTGTATGCCTTTCCTCCCATACCACTCATAACAAGAACAATTCAAAAGTGCATAGCAGTCAAAGCTCAACTGATACTCATAGCCCTGGCCTGGCTGAGGCAACCATGGTACAGTTTCCTTCTCCGGCTATCCATCATGGATCCAATTCAATTTCCGAATCACCAAGATCTTCTCTGCCAAGTTCAAGGGACACTTCTACACCCGCTACACTCATCTCTACACTTGACAGCGTGGAAATTGAGAGGCTCCTGTTAACAGAACAGGGAGTTTCCACTTCAGCACAATTCATTTTGTTAGAATCCAGGAAACTCTCAACCAGGAAAAATTATAGCTATAAATGGAAATGTTACTCTACCTGGTGCACTTCCAAAGGGGTACCACCATTGGACTGCTCACCTGAATTGCTCATTGATTATCTTCATAAACTATATGTAGCTGGTCCAGCAACATCATCCATCATAGTTCACCTCAGCACCATAGGCACCTATCATAGACCAGTTAACAATATTCCTATATCCAATCACCCATTATTGTCTCGTTTCCTTAAGGGGTTAACTCACATTCGTCCTCTGATATCTAAACTTCCAGTTCCATGGAACCTCAACATAGTTCTGGAAAAGCTCATGTTGTCCCCATTTGAACCCATGGACTCGGCACACATGAAATACCTCACATGGAAAGTGATATTCCTGGTAGCAGTAACATCAGCACGAAGAGTTAGTGAGTTGCAGGTCTTGGTCCATTATCCTCCATATTTGCAATTTCATCATCAAAAGGTAGTTCTCTGAACTCACCCATCCTTTCTACCAAAAGTGGTTTCCCAATTCCATCTCAATCAGACCATGGAATTACCCACCTTTTTCCCAAAACCTCATGCAAATGATAGGGAAAAACTACTACACACACTAGATTATAAAAGAGCTTTAGCATACTACAAAGAAAGGACAAACTCGGACTCCCGTGTTTCTCAACTCTTTGTCTCCTTTGACCCAAAGGCACCTGGATTACCAGTGGCTAAATGCACCATCTCCAGCTGCATAGCACAGTGCATCAAATTCTGCTATGATAAACAGAATTTACAATTACATTCTACTCCTAAAGCTCACCAAGTCAGAGCAGTAGCAGCCTCCTTGGCACACCTTAAAAATGTTCAACCCATAGACATTTGCAAGGCAGCTACATGGTCATCGCTTCATACCTTCACATCTCACTACTGCCTTGATCAACAAGCAGCCACTGATGTGAAGATAGGGCAAGCAATACTGCAATCTTTATTCTCCTGTCCATGGTGACTGCCACACTGTCAAAGATCACGTACAAACATATATATCATAAACAATGTGATCGGTAGCTTGGGACTACCATGACAGCATGGCTAATTCAGCCCTGCTATCAACGGGAAAAAGCAAGTTTGCTTACCGTAAACAATGTTTCCGTAGATAGCAGGATGAATTAGCCATGCTGACCCACCCTCCTCCCTGGCAGTCACCAAATCTTCGACTACACTAAGGCTTAATCACAGACTGAGGAGCTTCCGTTACTTTCCTGCTCGGGAACACACGCGCAACCGCAGAGAGCAAAGCTCTGTTCTCTGCTTTGACAAGCTCCGCCTCCCGGGCCTGTTTGACAGATCCCCATGACAGCATGGCTAATTCATCCTGCTATCTACGGAAACATCGTTTACGGTAAGCAAACTTGCTTTTCTCTTCAAAATTTTTTTCACCAAAAATTTGTTTTAAAATCAATCAAAATATATTGGTTTCTAAGCGTCTTCAATACAGAAGCATTATCTTTGGATAAAATTCAAGTCTGCCAATTTCCTGTCTTCTAGCAGGCAAAGGCAAGCTGCTAAGCTAACCTGTTGCAGGAAGTTGAGTGCTTGGACAGTTGTGGCTTAGGGCTTAACATCTAATGATGGAGTTGACAGTGTGGACATGTAAAAGTTCAGGGGGAGCTTAATTAATAATACCATAGTATATACTTCAGGTAATTTATTTTTAGTTGGTCTGATATAGCAGAATTCTTTATATAATACACATAGATAATAGATAGAAAAACACATTATAAACTAAAAAAGGGTTGTGGAAAATTGTGTATAACTATTAATGACCTTAGGCAAATAAGTGTGAAATTAACCCTAACCAAAATTATAAGATACAGTAGGGGGTAGATTTAAAAATGGTGCGCACGGGTGTACATGTGCACACGCTACCTGGCGCGCACACATGTATACCCGATTTTATAACTTGCGTGCGCGGGCGAGTGCAAGTTATAAAATCAGGGGTTGGGGCGTGCAAGGGGGTGCACAATTGTGACCTTGCGTGCGCCAAGCAGTGCTGCCTTCCCCTGTTCCCTCCCAGACCGCTCCAAAATCGGAATGGCCTGTGAGGGAACTTCCCTTCCCCCTAACTTGATCTACCCACCCCTTCCTCTAACCTTTCCCCCCTAACCCTACTGTAACCCCCCCCCCTTGACCCTTGTCTTACCTTTTGCGCCTGCCTCTGGGCAGGCGCAAGTTGCGCACGCCGGCAGCCTGCCAGCACGCGATCCTCTGACCCTGCCCCACCTCCAGACCACCCCTTTTTGCGAGCCCCAGGATTTACGCACATCCTGGGGCTTTACGCGCATCGCCGGGCCTTTTTAAAATAGGCCCGGTGCAATTAACCCCCCCACGCACGAAAATCCTCTGGATTTGCGCACATAGAGCTTTTAAAATCCAGCCCTAGGTTTATTAGAGATCATAGGTAAACAGATTAATATCATAGATTAGGATAAATTACTAGTTATATGCTGGAGGAAAGTATTGTTTAGAACCAGGAAGGTGTGGGACAACAAGTGATAAGTTATTTTGTGTCTTTTGCAAATAGAATAAATTAAGTAAATTTCTTCTGAGATTGAATGATAGTACATTATTTGATCTTTGTGGTAATAATTTCTTGTTTCTGTGGTTTACCTTTATACCCTCAGGAACAAGAGTCTACAAGGGGAGCAACACAAAACTACATACCTTATAGATTAATAAATTTTAAATACTTCCAGTACTCTAATGTAACTCACCTTGAGCTACAATAAAAAGGCATGAGCCTTTTAAACTAAAATAAAATTGTTGCAGAGCATACCCTCAGGCCCTGTTAGGAACTCGGAGGCGCGATCCCATCTAAGGTAGGATGTGAGCCCTTGGGCCGCAGCATGGCTCAGGAAGGAGGTGAGCTGGTACAAGCACGGGTGGAGCAGGAGCGAGGCTGGAGAGAAGACAAGGCGAAGATTATCAGGAACAGGAACTAGGCAGGCTCAGCCCTCCACTGGACCTACACGCACCAATGACATCCAGCAACACAATGCTGATCTCGAGAGTAGCCCTCCGGCCACTTGATAGCCCTTCTGGACCTGTCGCTAGGGAAAATTGAGTGTGTGAGGCCAGACAGAGGCTGAGGGCATGAACATGAAGTCTCAGATGAAGATTCAGGATACTCGGAGGGTTCAGACGTAGACTTGGAAACTTAGATGAAGACTTGGATACTCAGGAGACTCGGACAAAGACTTGGATACTCAGGAGACTCGGACGACTCAGACAAGGATTCAGGATACTCAGGAGACTTGGACAAGGATTCAAGTTGCTCGGAAGTTTCAGGCAAGGATTCAAGAGTCAGACAAAAGTACTGGGTGAGAATTGCATTTCAGCACACCCTAAACAGCCGCCCATGACTGGTTGCGGACCACACTGAACATGAAGCAGACTCCAGGTGAAGATGTGGAACTTGAGACTGGAACATGGCGAAGATTCAGTACAGGTCTGTACTGGGGCATGCCCTACACAGCTGCCTGTGGCTGGTCGCAGACCACGCTAGAGCGGAGCAGGTTCTGGCAGAGTCTTAGGCATGGATGGAAGCAGGCACAAGGGAACTCCCTAGACCAGGAACAAGATACTCAGGAACAAGGCTTTAAAAACAGAAGTCTCCCGGAGGCTTGAGCTGCAGGTGAGAAGAAGGCCTTGTACCATGAGGCACCCTACACAGCCATCCCATGGGCTGGCATGGACCACGACATGGCATGCCAAGAGAGGTGGACAGATGAGGGATCTGGGAACTGGATGAAGAGCTGAAGATGAGATGGACGGAGTCAAGACAGGAGCATCGGACATCAGGAACATGGAACATGGCACCTCAGGACTTGGGACATCAGGACATCTGGACACGGAACATCTGGAACATCAGGAACAGAAGGCAGATGATGAGGAAGCTCTGACGAGGGACGAGACCAGGGACATCAAGGAGACGCAGTTCAGGAACATGAAGAACATGGAACGAAGATCCATCAAGGCACAGGAGACCACAATAGACCTGGATCGGAAGGAAGATCACAGACACTGTTATGTTTTTGTAAGGATGTGAACCCTGGGCTGAGATGAGAGGTGTCTCTGCCCACAAGGAGGAGCCCTGTGAGCCTCACCGTCAGCAGGTATAGTCTCAGTGGCATGGGACACAGCTAGAAGTAGAGACTTTACTTTTCCTTCCTTCATAATATTGTCCACAGTTAGAGATGTAATTGCACAGTCCTGAGCAATGGGGAATATCCAGAGTGAGGCCACAGGTGAGAAGATCCGGTAATGACCCGCGGAGCGGGGTACACCATGAATCCCCTCTGACGAGTGTAGGCATCTCAGGAATACAGATCCAGTAGTGGCCCACGGAGCAGGGTATGCCGAGAATGTCTGTACAGTAGATGTTGAAGAACTGGTAGAGATGCCGGAACCCTGAAGTGGCTCCCGTAGATGATGTGTCAAAACTCTGCAGCACAGGAATGCTGAATAAATTCTACTGAGGGAAAGGCGGTAGTGGCCCGAGGCTCGGGGTACACCGCAGGGGATCCTCAATACAGTTTGTATATTAGAAGTCAGAAGAGGTACTCACAAGAGATGGATCCAGGAGAGAGAGAGACCTGAGAAGCAGGTCTGGTAATAGTCAGGCAGGTAGTCCCTCTGAGGAGCTGATAGCCAGGAACGCAGGGGAGCCCCCGAGGAGCGGGTACTCAGAGCATTGGATGCCAAGGCCAAAGTCAGGAATAGGAAGTCCTTGAATGAGGCAGATTCAGCAGGACAGAAATTCTTGCTAACTCGTAGAAGGCAAGGGCCGATCTGGTTAAATACAATAGCAGATTGACAGCATCGAGAGGGGGTGCCCCCGAGGTTCCCACCATGACATGTACAAAGGAGGTCCTTGCGCGCGCACCTACGTAATTCCGGATACAAGATGTCAGTCGGTGGCACCCACGCTGTCCCAGGGACGCCAGAGAGGTCAGCGGGGATTAGCAGAGACCGCCATTCTTCCCAGACTTGACAGTGCAGGGAGAAAAGAGGTGAGCATGAGAAGTCGCAGCCATCTGCCACTGACAGGCATAATAGACACTGTACAAACCCAATCCGAAGGTCCTGAGGAATGCCAGCAAGGCCCTTTTATAGAACTGAAGCAGGGATAGGTTGATTATGTCATTAGTGAGGTCCGCGGGGCCTTTCCCGCCACTGGCCCTTTAAATGCTGAGGTGAGGCATGCACCCGCGCCTATGGGGAAGCCAGGAAGAAGTCTGACATGCTGGCGGCATCCCTGCCGCATGGAGAGTCTGAGGAGAAGTGGCGGCAGCAGCCATATGTATTTTAAATGCTACGCACATACTTTAAAAAATGAGGCATATATTTGCTTGCGTTGCAATATGCATATTTATGAGTGCATGCTCATTTCTTTTAAAGTTTACCAGTGCACTAAAGGAGATCATTTACAGTTTATTACAAAGCTTAAGTGCACATACACTTAATATTTTATATTCCCACACTATGGGGTTATTTTGTAAGGCTTATTGCGTGCAATAGCAAGTGGGGGCAGAGTCGGGGCAGTGAGGGGAGGAGTCAGGGTGGCGAGGAGGCAGACTCAGCGCTGTCTTCCCTGGCGGTGACAAGGTAAGCCACACTATCGCCATCAGTAGCGTGCCCAATAGCGCCACCTTTCACGGTGGCGCTACTGGGTGCGAAAGCAGGCAGAGATAACACCACAGTGGTGCGATGGCTGCCGGCTTTCGCAGCCCCCCCCCTTAGCCCCCCACCCCTCGTTACCACTGGATTCACCATTCTGTGTGAGAATGGTGAATCCAGGCTTATGGTAGATAATTCATTGAAATGGCTGCAAAACGTTAACACACATGAAAAAATAAAGATTATGATAATAACATCTGACACAACTGGACCAAAATAAGTTCAAGTTTTAACTCCATCAGTAAGTGCAGAAGAAATTACTATCAAAACCCAAGCAGCATAGATTGTCAAGAATCTTGCTAAATAAATGAACATCCATTCACCTTGATCACAAGATACTTGCAGTAACTTCAGCTAGAAAGGCCATTCTATAAAGTAAGGGATTATGGATCCCCATCCTGAATCAAGGACGTTTATAATATTTAATATTACAAGGAATTTATACCAATTAATGCTAAAAAGAAGTTCTAAGCCATAACCAGGTTACATGCTGGAAACAAGTGGCTACCTCCGGTATATGTGTACCTCCAAGTGGCTACAAGACAAGCATAGCTGAGCCATGAAGGAGTCCTGAACTGGACAGCTCCAATTGCAAGGAGAAGGTAGTAGACAGAGGGGACTGGCAGCCAGTTGTCCAAACTAAAGCAAATAGGGGGGGGGAGGGGAATAAAAATAAACTACCTGTGAGTTGAAAAAAAAAAAAAAAAAAAAGAGTGATTCCCCCAAGAAACAAGCCCAAACTCACTTTATAAAAGTGAGGTTGGCAACACTGAGACATCCTAGCTAAAGTGTCTTCTTGAAGCAGGAATATCCTGGATTCTCCACAAGAAGAATTATTCTTTCAAATGGAAATGGAACCTGTACAGTGGGGGTGATACTGGACCTGGTTCGTACCAATGAGGACAATATCTCTAATGTTATAGTGGATGATCATCTGGGATCCAGTGATAACAGAATGGTGTAGTTCAGTATTAATGTGAAGAACATGAAAGTTCATTTATAGGCAAAGATCCTAGATTTTTGGAAAACTAACTTTGTTAAAAAGGAGGTGTACCTCAAGAAGTCATTAGATGGATGGGAAAATCTAGGGGAAGCAGAAGAGCAGTAGACAAATCTAAAAGGACATATTATAAGGGCAACTAACCTTTAGTTTGGTAAGTAGATAAAGAAAAGAGGAAAAAAAAGCTACTATGATTCTTTAAAGAAGTAGCTGAAAAGGTAAGAGAGAAAAGATTAGCATTTATAAACTACAAGAGATCTCAAAAAGAGAAACATAGGTGACAATATCTGGAAAAACTAAGAGAAGCCGGAAAGTAATAAGCAATGGAAAAATTCAAATGGAAGAAAAAATAGCAAATATGACAAGTCATTTTTTAGATATGTTAGTGATAGAAGGAAGTGTAAAAATGGCATTGTGAGACTCAGAGATGAAGGGGATGAATATATAGAAAATGAGGAAAAAGAAAGATTTCTTAACAAATATTTCTGTTTGATGTTAACTGTAGAAGGGTCAGGAGCAGGACCACATAAAATGAACACAAATAAGATTGAAAGAGAGGTAAATCTCAGTCGATTTTCATAAAAGTTTGCTTGTGGGTTTCTAAATTATCTTAAAGTAGTTAAGGCATTGAGTCCAGAATGGATAATTTTGAGGGTATTAAGAAAACTTAAAGAAGTCCTGGCAGCTCAACTGGCTGACATTTTCAATGCTTTGTTAGAGTCGGGATTAGTTCCAGAGGACAGGAGATGGGTGGATGTGCTTCCTATTCATAAAGTTGAAATAAGGAGGAGGCTGGGAACTGCAAGCAAATTAATAGAATCATTGTGGAGAGAAAATTAATTGAATTGTTGCTAAAACAGAAGATAGTGCAGTTTCTGGAATCCAATGGATTGCTTGATACGAGGCAACATGGTTGTTATGCTCTGGTGTAGTTGTAGTGAGTTCTGGTGTAGTCGTAGTGAGAGCTGACTCCACCCACAGGTAGGAGCCCTGAGGGGACTCACTATAATAGCGTGGCCTCAGCTGAGATGGCCACAGATAGAATGAGACTTTATTAGAATGGAACACTGATGAAGTACCCACCGAGTGGGAAGGAAAACACAGTCCTGAGTGGTGATGTAGCTCAATGATGGTATCCCAGGTTGTGGTCCGCCGAGTGGGGGCCACATGTAAACCTTTGCAATGGTATTTAACTTAGCAACGGTATAGAAAAGTTTTTAAATAAATAAATAAATAAATAAATAAATAAAATACGCCGGGGAATTCCTCCTCAATAGAATACTTCTCAGGGTTGATCCGGTAGTGGCCTGCAGTGCGGGGTATGCCTAGAATCAGCACAGATGTTGAAAGAGAAGTTCAGGAGGTCAGCTGAGCTGGGTAGATGAGGGTACTCACTCTGAAGCGTAGAAGGTGGTCTGCTGAGATGATCACGGTAGTGGCCCAAGGCACAGGGTACACCGGAGGTTCTGTCAGCAAACTGGAAGGTAATGGAAGAACGTACTCACAAGCTGAACGATGCTGGGTCCCAAATTAGGATAATAGAATACTCCAGGCAGGAAGGCCCTCCAAGGAGCGGATAGCTTGAATGCGACAAGACCCCCGAGTAGCGGGAACCTAAAGAGTCCAAGTACAGGAGTTCAGGAACAAGGTTCAGAGTAGCAAGTAGAGAAGTGTCTCCACGGGTAGTGGAATTCAGCAGGAAGGAAGTCCTTGCTAACTCGTAGGAAGAATAGGCTGAAGGGATTAAATACACTGGCAGGTGATGTCATGCGAAGGGGATGCCCCCAAGGTTCCCGTCATGCCGTGTATATGCCCTGGCATGCACGCACGTGCCTTAGGTAATCCCCGATTCAAGATGGCAGACGAGATTGCCCATGCCATCCCGGGAACACCACGGAAGGCGGTGTTTGCAAGCGGAGGCCGCCATTCGTCCTAGAATCACTGGTGCAGGGAAAAAGGAGGTGAGCAACAAAGGTCACAACCGTCTGCGATTGACAGGTGCAACAATGGTTTTATTAGAGGAAGACCTTGTCAGACAAATATGATCAATTTCATTGATTGGGTGACCAGAAATTTGGATCAAGGGAGAGCACTAGATGTAGTATACTTGGATTTCAGTATGGCTTTTGACACAATTCCACATAGGAGACATAAATAAATTGAAGCCCTTGGTATGGCCTCTAGAGAACTGAGTGGGTTATAAGCTGATTGATTGGGAGGCAACAAACGGTAGTAGTAAATGGAGTTTACTCTGAATAGGGTGGTGTTACTAATGATGTATCTCAGGGATACATTTGGACCAGTTTTTTTTCAACATTATTTTGAGGGACATTATGGAAAGGTTTGCCTTTAATGATGATACCAAAATATGCAACAGGGTAGACAACCAGGAAGGCATGGAAAATATAAGGAGGAATCTACAAAGCTCAATAAATGGTCTAGGGTCTGGCAGTTATGACTTAATGCTAAGAAATATAGATACTAAAACCCAAGGGAGAGATGAAATTATTCTATGCATAAATGAAGAGTGGGATCTGGATGAGATTGTATCGGATGATCTTAAGTGGCCAAATAGGTGGATAAAGTGACAGCAAAAGTCAGAAAGATACTTGGGTGTAAAAGGAGAGGAATGGTCAACAGAAAAAAAGGGATGTGATATTGTTCCTGGTGAGACTTTATTTGTAATACTGTGAATGATTCTGGAGATTGTACCTTCAAAGGGGGTATAAACTGTTTGGAGTCAGTCCAGAGTGTGGTTGCTACAATGGTCTTCTTTCCAAGGCATATGGGATAGACTTAAAGATCTAAACATGTATACCCTAGAGAAAAGGCGAGATAGAGGAGATATGATAGATATGAGAGTCATTTAAATCTCTCAAAGGTTTCCATGCACAGGAGGTGAGACTGGGTGCTCTAGAACAAGGGATCATGGGATGAGGTTGAAAATGGATAGACTCAGGAGTAACATTAAGAAATATTTCTTTACAGAGAGGATAGTGGATGCACGGAATGGCTTCCCAGTGGAGGTGGTGGAGACAAAAACAGTAACTGAAATCAAGAAAGCATGGGATAAATACAGGGGATCTCTGAAGGAGTGATGGGAATTGTAAAGTTAAATTAGTTGGATGGATATGCAGGCTAGATAGGCCATGTGGTTTTTTTCTACCATCATATTTTGATGCTTCTAGGAATTGTACTATCTGTGAAAGGAGCTACCAAACCTGGCCTACCTTTGCCCTTTTTATAGGCATTAGCAGGCAAGCCTTGAATGGTAGTAGGCAGGGAGAGCTTTTTTTGTCTGAGGAAAAGCACACATGCATGGAACAAATATAGAGTCAGATAGCAAGAATACCAATTGGGTGAACTAACCTTGTGTCTCTTCTGAGAAGGAGATATCTTGTTGGCTCACAACTTCCACATTCACTTTATCCATGGTGCTCAGTCCCTTGCATTCAATGGCAGATAAGCAGAATTGATAAGAAAGACCCTTGATACGTATTACAGCCTGATTGCCTTTGACATCCTGCAGAGGCCCTGCCATATTTTACATAGACTCTCTATATATTTATTTATGTATTATATTTATTTATTTATTATTTATTTATTTATTTTGGTTTTTTTATATACCGGTCTTCTTGCATTAGATGCAAATCAAATCGGTTTACATTGAACAATTAAACTTGCTTGAAAGCATTACATGTAACAGAGAACATATAACATAAAAACCTATAGGAACAATAATAAAACATGGAGTTTGAAGTATTCATCTTAAACAGATGCCTTGCAGAAAACCAATGAGGAATTAAAAGTTAAAAATTAAATAACAGATGAATGTATCGAGAGAAATTGTTACGGCTGTGGCTGCTGTGCTACCGCCTCACCACCAGGGGTCCCTCTAGTGCTGGCTTTCCTGACAGGCCCAGTCCATCTCCTATGTCCACTCTATGCTCTGGGTGTGCCCTCTTAACCCTGCCTGACAGTTGCCTCGGTGCTTCGGCATCGAGCTCACCTGGGCTCCCTGCTCTAGCCTGCCTTGCGCGGCCTTCGGGCCTATCCTTGCCTTGCCTTGCGTGGCCTTCGGGCCTATCCTTGCCTTGCCTTGCCTTGCGTGGCCTTCGGGCCTATCCTTGCCTTGCCTTGCCTTGCGCGGCCTTCGGGCCTATCCTTGCCTTGCCTTGCCTTGCGTGGCCTTCGGGCCTATCCTTGCCTTGCCTTGCCTTGCGTGGCCTTCGGGCCTATCCTTGCCTTGCCTTGCCTTGCGTGGCCTTCGGGCCTTTCCTTTCCTTGCCTTGCCTTGTGCGGCCTTTTGGCCTTCTTCCTCGATTTCCATACCTGGCCTACGGGCCTTCTGTGTGTGTGTGGGTGGCCTACGGGCCTTCTGACCTGCCTTGCCCCGCTATTGGTGTGTGGCCTACGGGCCTTCCGTGTGTGTGTGTGTGGCCTACGGGCCTTCTGACCTGCCTTGCCCCGCTATTGGTGTGTGGCCTACGGGCCTTCCGTGTGTGTGTGTGTGGCCTACGGGCCTTCTGACCTGCCTTGCCCCGCTATTGGTGTGTGGCCTACGGGCCTTCCGTGTGTGTGTGTGTGTGGCCTACGGGCCTTCTGACCTGCCTTGTCCTGCTTACTGTGCCCTGACCCAGCCTGTACTTGACACTGCCACTTGCCGCCTGCCCTGACCCAGCCTGGACCCAGACACTGCTGACTGCCGCCTGCCCTGACCCAGCCTGTACTTGACACTGCCACTTGCCGCCTGCCCTGACCCAGCCTGAACCCAGACTCTGATTCTTGCTGCCTGCCCTGACCCAGCCTGGTACCTGACTCTGTTCGAGCTTCCTGTCTCTCTCCACCTGGAGCCACCCTGCTGGGTGGTGTGCACGACTCCTGTCCGGAGCCCAAGCGTAACAGTATGCCGAAGCCATCACATTTTCCAGGGGAAGAGATAGGTCTGTGTCCTGCCGGTGAGTCAACTTTTCACTAATTCAAGATGCCTCCTTCTTTAAAGTTTTATACCTGCCATTCCTGTCAGACTTTGAATTATCCAAGCTATCAGAACTGTCTAGCCTGTGAACTTGTTGGTCAGGAACACTGGTCATGCAATAACTGCAACAAGAAAAATGTCTCTGTCTATCAGGAGTGTTTGAACTGTCTGGCTCCTAAACCAGGGTGGTGGAAATGCTCCTGTCTCCCGTGTTTGTTACCTCCAGGCAAACCCTGCCCCTGTTGTTCTGCTCTAGGACCAGCTGTGCAATTAGAAAAAGCTATCAGCTCTCCTAACCAGTATTCTGTTTCTGGCTCAACTAAAACAGACATTTTTGCTGGCAGTTTGTGGGTAGAAAAACCCAGGACTTACCTGGCCAAGAAGGCTTCTGTGAGACCAGTGCTAGAGCCTCGGGAACAGGTTTCTCTACAACGGAGAGAGCTGATTAACTCTAGCAGGGCTCAGCTTCCCACAGCTGCCAAGTGGACACTAACGAGCACCTTCCCTAGACGTCCTAGAACTGCTTGTGCCTTCTCTAAACTGCTCCTCCAGAAACAAAATCAGGAGCATCAGACTTTGGCTCGAGGTATCAAGCCCACGGCAGTACAATCTGTGTCTTCCATGCACACTACCTTTAACCATGCTACTCTGCCATCTGAACCTGCTGCACTACCCCGAGAAGAGCCTGAGTCTGCTGAACCGGCCCTGCTGCCGTCCTCGGAGGGGTCCGCACCAGCCCTGCTGACAGACTTTCTAACTCTGCCATCTGAGCCTGCCGAACCGGCCCTGCTGCCGTCTTCAGAGGGGTCCGAACCAGTCCTACTGACAGACTTCCTGAGTCAGCCATCGGAGTCTGCTGAACTGGTCCTGCTGCCACCCCGGGAGGGGTCCATACCGGTCCTGCTGCCACCCCTGGAGGGGTCCATACCGGTCCTGCTGACGCCCCGAGAGGGGTCCGAGCCTGCTTCATCGCCCCGAGAGGGGTTCGAGCCTGCTTCATCGCCCCGAGAGGGGTCCGAGCCTGTTACAACGCCCCGAGAGGGGTCCGAGCCTGCTTCATCGCCCCGAGAGGGGTCCGAGCCTGCTTCATCGCCCCGAGAGGGGTCCGAGCCTGCTACAACGCCCCGAAAGGGGTCCGAGCCTGCTACAATGCCCCGAGAGGGGTCCGAGCCTGCTTCATCGCCCCGAGAGGGCTCCGAGCCTGCTACAACGCCCCGAGAGGGGTTCGAGCCTGCTTCATCGCTCCGAGAGGGGTCCGAGCCTGCTACAATGCCCCGAGAGGGGTCCGAGCCTGCTTCAGCGCCCCGAGAGGGGTCCGAGCCTGTTACAACGCCCCGAGAGGGGTCCGAGCCTGCTTCATCGCCCCGAGAGGGGTCCGAGCCTGCTTCATCGCCCCGAGAGGGGTCCGAGCCTGCTACAACGCCCCGAGAGGGGTCCGAGCCTGCTTCATCGCCCCGAGAGGGGTTCGAGCCTGCTTCATCGCCCCGAGAGGGGTCCGAGCCTGCTACAACGCCCCGAGAGGGGTCCGAGCCTGCTACAATTGCCCGAGTAGGATCCGAGCCTGCTGTACTGGCCCAGCTGCCGCCCCTGGAGGGGCCTGTACCGGTCTTAATGCCGACCTTGGAAGGGTCCGGACCGGTCCTACTATCGCCTCAAGAAGGGTTACGGACTATTTCTCTGCCCCAGGTGGGGTTTGTGTTCCCCTTGTCACCCCAGGAGGGGTTATGGAAATCTGCACCGCCTCTGCTACCCCAGGAGGGGTCTAACCCTGCCGCCTTGTCCCAGGAGGGGTTATGGACTATTTTTCTGCCCCAGGTTGGGGTTGTGTCTGCCTTATCTCCCCAGGTGGGGTTATGGACTGCCTTATTTCCTCGGGAAGGAGTTGACCCTGCCGCATCACCCCCGGAGTGGTCTCCCGTTATTCTTGATTACCTCCTGCACAGATGGGATCCAGGAGGAGGGGGAGGCCTTGAGGGAGGGGTACTGTTACGGCTGTGGCTGCTGTGCTACCGCCTCACCACCAGGGGTCCCTCTAGTGCTGGCTTTCCTGACAGGCCCAGTCCATCTCCTATGTCCACTCTATGCTCTGGGTGTGCCCTCTTAACCCTGCCTGACAGTTGCCTCGGTGCTTCGGCATCGAGCTCACCTGGGCTCCCTGCTCTAGCCTGCCTTGCGCGGCCTTCGGGCCTATCCTTGCCTTGCCTTGCGTGGCCTTCGGGCCTATCCTTGCCTTGCCTTGCCTTGCGTGGCCTTCGGGCCTATCCTTGCCTTGCCTTGCCTTGCGCGGCCTTCGGGCCTATCCTTGCCTTGCCTTGCCTTGCGTGGCCTTCGGGCCTATCCTTGCCTTGCCTTGCCTTGCGTGGCCTTCGGGCCTATCCTTGCCTTGCCTTGCCTTGCGTGGCCTTCGGGCCTATCCTTGCCTTGCCTTGCCTTGCGTGGCCTTCGGGCCTTTCCTTTCCTTGCCTTGCCTTGTGCGGCCTTTTGGCCTTCTTCCTCGATTTCCATACCTGGCCTACGGGCCTTCCGTGTGTGTGTGGGTGGCCTACGGGCCTTCTGACCTGCCTTGCCCCGCTATTGGTGTGTGGCCTACGGGCCTTCCGTGTGTGTGTGTGTGGGCCTACGGGCCTTCTGACCTGCCTTGCCCCGCTATTGGTGTGTGGCCTACGGGCCTTCCGTGTGTGTGTGTGTGGCCTACGGGCCTTCTGACCTGCCTTGCCCCGCTATTGGTGTGTGGCCTACGGGCCTTCCGTGTGTGTGTGTGTGTGGCCTACGGGCCTTCTGACCTGCCTTGTCCTGCTTACTGTGCCCTGACCCAGCCTGTACTTGACACTGCCACTTGCCGCCTGCCCTGACCCAGCCTGGACCCAGACACTGCTGACTGCCGCCTGCCCTGACCCAGCCTGTACTTGACACTGCCACTTGCCGCCTGCCCTGACCCAGCCTGAACCCAGACTCTGATTCTTGCTGCCTGCCCTGACCCAGCCTGGTACCTGACTCTGTTCGAGCTTCCTGTCTCTCTCCACCTGGAGCCACCCTGCTGGGTGGTGTGCACGACTCCTGTCCGGAGCCCAAGCGTAACAGAAATAGGGCTTGGGAACAATGAGAGGATAATTAGAAGGGAGGATGCGGGGGTGAAAGGGAAGGGGGAAAAAGAAAAACAGAGGGACCAGAAAGGTGGATAAAAAAGGAGGGATTAGAGGGAGGAATTATACAAAAAGAATAAACAAATCATATTTGCCAAGGTAAGTCTACTGTAAGTAATCAGGGAAATGCTAGACTGAATAGCCAAGTTTTCAGTTTTTTCTTGAAGGATTGCTGGCAGGGATCCTGTCTAAGGTCTGGTGGAAGTGAGTTCCAATGACAAGGACCTGCCGTGGAAAGAGCCCTATTTCTTAGTAGGGATGTGAATCGTGTCCTCGATCGTCTTAACGATCGATTTCGGCTGGGAGGGGGAGGGAATCGTATTGTTGCCGTTTGGGGGGGTAAAATATCGTGAAAAATCGTGAAAAATCGTGAAAAATCAAAAAAACGTAAAATCGCAAAACCGGCACATTAAAACCCCCTAAAACCCACCCCCGACCCTTTAAATTAAATCCCCCACCCTCCCGAACCCCCCTCCAAATGACTTAAATAACCTGCGGGTCCAGCGGCGGTCCGGAACGGCAGCGGTCCGGAACGGGCTCCTGCTACTGAATCTTATTGTCTTCAGCCGGCGCCATTTTCCAAAATGGCGCCGAAAAATGGCGGTGGCCATAGACGAACACGATTGGACGGCAGGAGGTCCTTCCGGACCCCCGCTGGACTTTTGGCAAGTCTTGTGGGGGTCAGGAGGCCCCCCCCAAGCTGGCCAAAAGTTCCTGGAGGTCCAGCGGGGGTCAGGGAGCGATTTCCTGCCGCGAATCGTTTTCGTACGGAAAATGGCGCCGGCAGGAGATCGACTGCAGGAGGTCGTTCAGCGAGGCGCCGGAACCCTCGCTGAACGACCTCCTGCAGTCGATCTCCTGCCGGCGCCATTTTCCGTACGAAAACGATTCGCGGCAGGAAATCGCTCCCTGACCCCCGCTGGACCTATTCAGTCTAGCATTTCCCTGATTACTTACAGTAGACTGAATCTTGTTGTCTTCAGCCGGCGCCATTTTCCAAAATGGCGCCGAAAAATGGCGGCGGCCATAGACGAACACGATTGGATGGCAGGAGGTCCTTCCGGACCCCCGCTGGACTTTTGGCAAGATATTCCCACTGTGGCCCTAAGAGTGGTCTGGAAGCTGCTGGTGGGCAGAACCCCAGGGCTGTAGTGACTTTCAGGTGGACTAGCAAGTTGTGGCCTCTATAAGTTGAGGGCCGCAGATCCCCCTCCCAATACTAACACAGGTATAGAATGTTAACCTTATTGAACCTAAACCTGTATTTTGCTTACTTCTCTGACAAGTCCAAAAATTGCATCTTGGGACTATATATGTTATCCATGGGCTATCTCATCCTCCTCTCTTGCCTCTCTAACTGCTGCTGCAGCTTCCACAGAATTCAATTTTTAACAGTGCTCACAGCAACCTTATTACCCACCACCAGTACAACGACACCCTCCACCCAAAGGGTAGGCAAACAGACTCTCAAGCAGCAGGCACACACCAACACACAGAGAAACAAACCAATATACAGAAACAGCACACAAACTCACAAACCGAGAAAGCATACAAATGACAAATACACAAGAAATTTAAAAGCAAGCAGCACAAAATAAAACAGATAATTACATCACTGTCAATGTTACTACAACAAAGAACTCACCACAATCAGGACTGACAAGTTATCCAACCACTAGGTTCCAAAAGACAAGTGAGGTTTAAATCCCACTGATTTAAATAGCAGGTGTAAAAGTGTTCACATAAGTATGATGACGTAGGACCTTAATCCGCCTATAAAATAGTTTATGTAAACGTGCAGACTCTACACACCCTGATTTAAGAGTGAATTTTAAAAATGTTGCTCAAGTTAAAAGGCCCATATTTGTGAGTATATGGGCCACATGCGAGCAAACCGTATTTTGAAAGCCGCAAATTACGTGCGTATGTACGCATGGACGAGTAAGAAAAAAAAAAGAGGCAGAGCTGGAGCATGCCAGGGACATTCTGGGGCAGGTCCAACATTTACATGCATAAATCCATATTTTTAATCCGACAGCCACAGTGCACGGCGGCCTGTTAGCCATGTATATTTACTTCTGCATTTAAGGTGTAAGTTTGCATAAAACTCTTTTTAGGCCTAAAACAACTGAAGTAGAAGCCTGGGTAAACTGGGAGGACTGCAGGGTGACCTTAAGACGGACTGGGCAAACTGGTGGACTAATGGATAAAACCGGGAATATCCTTCATGTTTTAAAATTCACTTACCTGCGTGTGTTGAAGCCAACAAAGCCCTAAGGAAGATACACGAATTACATTTGCTTAAGTAACTGCTTAAAATTAGGATCACATAGATATGCCATAGGCCTCTTTTAAATCATACACTCGCGATTGCGTGCATGATTTAAAATTCCTGCATAAGTGCGCTTGCACGCATATATGCCCATATACAAACACCTACTCGCTCATTTTAGTTTCCAACTTCATGTGCATAACATCCTACTTTAATGTGCATAATTTGTGCACAATATCAGTGGTAAGTGCAGATCATATGAAAATTATCTTGGTCCACACAAAAGTCACTTATGCACTCAACGTGTAAAACACTACCCCCATAGATTCCCTTCATACAAGTAAAGTCTAGGGATGTGAATCGTTTTAGGACGATTAAAATTATCGTCCGATAATTTTAATATCGTCTTAAACCGTTATGGAACACAATACAATACAGATTCTAACGATTTATCGTTATAAATCGTTAGAATCGTGAGCCGGCACACTAAAACCCCCTAAAACCCAC